>NC_041404.2:68009482-68161982 GCF_900747795.2 Erpetoichthys calabaricus | reverse complement strand
TATCTATCTATCTATCTATCTATCTATCTATCTATCTATCTATCTATCTATCTATCTATCTATCTATCTATCTATCTATTGTTTTCGTACCTTATCAATTGTGAAATGTGTTTTTTGAATAGGTTTGATTCATTGAAGTGATCACTCCTGCTGCGTTCAGTCAGTTCACGTGAGCCGCTGTCTTGTGTGATGATGCGATGTCCACGGGTTTATTTAATGTTAGCTAAGATCCGGCAGTTAAAAGTTTCTGGCCACAGCAATTTTAACTCTGTCACAAAGTGATCCAAACTGTCGTTTATACCTCGTGTCTTGTCATTAAACTTGTATCTCACGAATATGGCATTGCAAACGGCAGCGGGTCAGTTCACATGCTTACATGGGAGGCGTGATGACGCGATATATTTTGATACATATCAAAATACCCGCGCTTGGCAGCGGCGAAGTACCGCTTTAAAATTTTTATTAAGAAGAAAAGTAAACCTTTTTAAACTGAGGGAAAATGAATCAATAATTATTTCTTAAGGATCTCTTTGTATATCATATTGTCAGTTCACCCTTCCGGCTGTAATATGACCAAGCTGTGTGCTGAGCTTACTCTTCAGCATGAAATCTTAACGTGGTTTGTGCCCTTCAGAATGAAAACAGCATTTACCTTTTTAATAAAAGGCGAGCTTTTAAGCCTGAGAAATCACCCCGTAAATGCACACGTTTAATTGCACATCTGTTAATATGTATGCTTACACAGTATTAAAAGACACTCAACAATTAACGTTATTTACCTTCGTTCCCGCATTTGACTCGTGCTGTAAATCTCTTCCTTGTTTTCACTTCACGTGATTACGTAGGAGGCGTAATACGTGATGACGCGATACGTGACTCCGCCTCCTCCATTAGAGTATATGGACAAAAAACAGGTTCCAGTTATGACCATTACGCGTAGAATTTCGAAGTGAAACCTGCCTAACTTTTGTAAGTAAGCTGTAAGGAATGAGCCTGCCAAATTTCAGCCTTCTACCTACACGGGAAGTTGGAGAATTAGTGATGAGTGAATCAGTCAGTCAGTCAGTCAGTCAGTGAGTCAGTGAGGGCTTTGCCTTTTATTAGTATAGATACACATAGGAAGTATTAATTTATTTTCAGTCAAGTCATCTGCAGCAAACCTTTATAAATGAGGGTTTCTCCTTTTTAGATAGTGCAAACTGTTTCTTCTTCATTGAGGTTTTCTCTTGGAGAGCTTTTTTCATTTCATTGAAAATGAAAGCAGCAGCTGCCAAAATATGTAGCTTTCTTATTAATTTTTCAACATTGTGTAAAATAACTTTATAAAGTAACATAAAAGGTTTAAATACTGGTTATCCTTTTACACTAAAATATTACTAAAGAGATACAAAAAAAGTAAAATGGATATGTTCTTTTTCTTTAAGGAGATTTAATATTACTGAAGAAAGAAAAAAAAAAATTAAACAGCCAAATGGGGCTATGCATACGAACTTAAAAGGTTTAAATAAAACAGAAATATATATTTTATTTTTACTTGCTTAACTTGTGGAGGGTGTATCCTGTAGCAAAGCCCAAACTTTTTTCGTGAAAGCCCGTTTCAGTAAATAAGTCTTAAAAACGGGTGTAAAGATATTGACAATAAGCTACGCAAACCCAGGAAGACATGGAATCGTTTAAATCAAGTATCATTACATCTTCCTTTCTTAAAGAGAAGTAAGGCAGTACTTATAAGCTTACATATTTATATATAGACATACATATATATATATAGACATACATATATATATATATATATATATATATATATATATATATATATATATATATATATATATATATATATATATATATATATATACCTGTATCCGAAGCCGTGCAAGCACACTCTTGAGAATGCAACGTATAGTTGTACAGAAGAAAAGCAATCTTGCCTCAAATGAATGGCAACCTTTTGTAGGTCTATGAACTTAATTTAAACTTTAGGTTTACACGGTGCTTTCTTTCCGAAGTACCTGCACTCATGAATATGTCTGTATGTGTCAGTCGGTCAAATCTACGTGCTTCGCACCGGCGAAGTACCGCTTTTAAATTTTTATTAAGAAGAAAATAAAACGTTTTTAAATTGAGGGAAAATATACTAATAACAGTTTGTTAAGGATCTGTTTTTTTGTGAAGCTGCCTTTACTCGAGTGATCACTTCGACCTGACTTGGTGGCCAAGTATAAGCGTTACCTGGTAGGTAACCACCCATACAATCAGATTGTGAATCAGACTACGAATGCCGTGAATGTAATTACACACTCACTGCACTTGCTTACGGTAATCGAAACTGGGACGTCAGCGCTAGAGGGGCTTAGCAGCGGTGAAGTATTGCTTTTAAATTTTAATTAAGAACAAAAGAAAACCTCAGAGGTTCGATTCCCGAAAGGGAGTGAAGAGAGTGTCCGGTTACCTACCAGGTAACGCTTATGGTTGGACAGCAAGTGATGTAACATCAGCCACGGTGCCTTCAGTTGTGAGAAGCAGATCATAGAATGATTGAAAATAGTTTTGCATTTACCTTTTTAGTAAAAGGCGAGCTTTTAAGCCTGAGAAATCACCCCGTAAATGCACACGTTTAATTGCACATGTGTTAATATGTATGGTTACACAGTATTAAAAGACAGTGAACAACGTCAGTTACCTTTGTTCCCGCGTTTGATAAAAGGCGAGCTTTTAAGCCTGAGAAATCACCCCGTAAATGCACACGTTTAATTGCACATGTGTTAATACAGTGGTGTGAAAAACTATTTGCCCCCTTCCTGATTTCTTATTCTTTTGCATGTTTGTCACACAAAATGTTTCTGATCATCAAACACATTTAACCATTAGTCAAATATAACACAAGTAAACACTAAATGCAGTTTGTAAATGGTGGTTTTTATTATTTAGGGAGAAAAAAAAATCCAAACCTACATGGCCCTGTGTGAAAAAGTAATTGCCCCCTGAACCTAATAACTGGTTGGGCCACCCTTAGCAGCAATAACTGCAATCAAGCGTTTGCGATAACTTGCAATGAGTCTTTTACAGCGCTCTGGAGGAATTTTGGCCCACTCATCTTTACAAAATTGTTGTAATTCAGCTTTATTTGAGGGTTTTCTAGCATGAACCGCCTTTTTAAGGTCATGCCATAGCATCTCAATTGGATTCAGGTCAGGACTTTGACTAGGCCACTCCAAAGTCTTCATTTTGTTTTTCTTCAGCCATTCAGAGGTGGATTTGCTGGTGTGTTTTGGGTCATTGTCCTGTTGCAGCACCCAAGATCGCTTCAGCTTGAGTTGACAAACAGATGGCCGGACATTCTCCTTCAGGATTTTTTGGTAGACAGTAGAATTCATGGTTCCATCTATCACAGCAAGCCTTCCAGGTCCTGAAGCAGCAAAACAACCCCAGACCATCACACTACCACCACCATATTTTTACTGTTGGTATGATGTTCTTTTTCTGAAATGCTGTGTTCCTTTTACGCCAGATGTAACGGGACATTTGCCTTCCAAAAAGTTCAACTTTTGTCTCATCAGTCCACAAGGTATTTTCCCAAAAGACTTGGCAATCATTGAGATGTTTCTTAGCAAAATTGAGACGAGCCCTAATGTTCTTTTTGCTTAACAGTGGTTTGCGTCTTGGAAATCTGCCATGCAGGCCGTTTTTGCCCAGTCTCTTTCTTATGGTGGAGTCGTGAACACTGACCTTAATTGAGGCAAGTGAGGCCTGCAGTTCTTTAGACGTTGTCCTGGGGTCTTTTGTGACCTCTCGGATGAGTCGTCTCTGCGCTCTTGGGGTAATTTTGGTCGGCCGGCCACTCCTGGGAAGGTTCACCACTGTTCCATGTTTTTGCCATTTGTGGATAATGGCTCTCACTGTGGTTCGCTGGAGTCCCAAAGCTTTAGAAATGGCTTTATAACCTTTACCAGACTGATAGATCTCAATTACTTCTGTTCTCATTTGTTCCTGAATTTCTTTGGATCTTGGCATGATGTCTAGCTTTTGAGGTGCTTTTGGTCTACTTCTCTGTGTCAGGCAGCTCCTATTTAAGTGATTTCTTGATTGAAACAGGTGTGGCAGTAATCAGGCCTGGGGGTGGCTACGGAAATTGAACTCAGGTGTGATACACCACAGTTAGATTATTTTTTAACAAGGGGGCAATTACTTTTTCACACAGGGCCATGTAGGTTTGGATTTTTTTTTTCTCCCTAAATAATAAAAACCACCATTTACAAACTGCATTTTGTGTTTACTTGTGTTATATTTGACTAATGGTTAAATGTGTTTGATGATCAGAAACATTTTGTGTGACAAACATGCAAAAGAATAAGAAATCAGGAAGGGGGCAAATAGTTTTTCACACCACTGTATGTATGCTTACACAGTATTAAAAGACAGTCAAAAATTAACGTCATTTACCTTCGTTCCCGCGTTTGACTCGTGCTGTAAATCTCTTCCTTGTTTTTAGTTCACGTGATTACGTAGGAGGCGTGATGACGTGATACGTGACTCCGCCTCCTCCATTAGAGTATATGGACAAAAAATATGTTCCAGTTATGACCATTACGCGTAGAATTTCGAAATGAAACCTGCCTAACTTTTGTAAGTAAGCTGTAAGGAATGAGCCTGCCAAATTTCAGCCTTCCACCTACACGGGAAGTTCGAGAATTAGTGATGAGTGAGTGAGTGAGTCAGTCAGTCAGTCAGTCAGTGAGTCAGTGAGGGCTTTGCCTTTTATTAATATGTATAGATTATCCTATCACCAGGTTACTATGTTTTGGCAACATTAAGGAGTGTTTAGTACATAAAATGTTAAAAAAGACTGTTCTTGGTCATTACTCCATAATAATAGTTACCACTCTGGATTCAGAACTGTTTGTAATAATGTCTGTGCCTTCTCTCTTGTTGTAAATGATGTTTCAGATTTGGACAATAGACAGTACAATACAGGTTTTTCATTGATACAGTATGTCAAAGGCCATTGATAGAGCTGATCTCTCTCTTGTGCTACACAGACCATCAGCTGTTGGTTTAGATGCTTCTGTATGTACAGTGTATCATTTAAGAATTATTTATCTCAAAGATTTCAGTGTTTGAAAGCAGTTAATATGTCATTAGACTTTCAGAAAATAACAAAGGTGTCTAACTAGGGCCTAATTTTGGTCATGTTTATTTTTTTTATTCATATAAATTATATTTATTTAAGTTATTTTATTAATTTATATTCTGATGATACTTTTTTGTACAATTCATCTCAGTTGGCTATATAGAGCCTTCTTTAAATTGTTCAAAAAGCACTTCTAACTATTAGATATATGATAAATGTTGAAAAAGGTAAACATTTTTTGCTCTCCTGTAAAAAAAAAGCGTGAAATTATGCTGTTGATGCAGAAACAAATCTTGTTTTTTTAGGAAGAAGGTTTTGGAGGCTGTTTTTTTTTCTGTCCTCAGTTATGGTGGCATAAAGTATAGACCTGCTTCCACTTCTGAATTTGAAACCCTTGATGCTATTTATCATTCAGTCTTAAGTTTATAATTGGTAATAAATATGATATTTATTATTGTGATTTATACAGAAAAATGGAATGGACTTCTCTCCACTTCAGAATTGATTGACACTGAACTTTCTTGTTAAACCGTCCTCATAGCTGGCTACAGTACTTTCATTATTGTATTACTTGGGCTAGATATTCCTTGAATTTATTCTGACTTGTGAAAGTTGCTTTTAGAGATGGAGATAGTGCTCCATATTCCAGGAATATAGTTCAGAAATCTTTGAAAGTGGATGAACTTTTCACATTAGAATGTTTTAAGTATGAATTTGTTTGTTTTGGCACATATTTTATTTAGTTTTATGTAACTTGTAGTATTTTAACATTTTATGATATCAGTCCTTATATTGTTTTCCTTCCCAGTCTATCTTGGCGGTGATCTCATCAGACCCGCCTCTACTGTAAAAAATCTTGGTGTCATTTTTGATTCCTCCCTCTCTTATTCTGCTCACATAAATCACATTAAGAAACTTTCTTACTTTCACCTGGTGGTAATGTTTTCTTCTGTTATTAATACTGAAGAAGGCCCAGATCTTTGGTCACGTCATGATGCAGCTTATTTATTGATTCAGCCATATGAAGAGGCCCGGTTGGCACACATTGGCTAGGTGAGAATGAATCCCTGAAGATGTTCTGTAGTATTAGAAATTCAGTGACAGCACAATACTTAATTTTCTGGTTTACCTCATTCATGCTGACTTAGTTCTCAAGTAAAAAAACATACTGTACAGTATAAACCATAAATGCTAGAAAGTTGTAATTTACATACTGTATCTCAGTACACAGGAGTGAATGTTTTGCATTTTACAAAAGTAGCAGCATAGAAAACCTGTTTCCAGTTTAGGCTTAACACTTTTTGATCACCCCTCATACAGTATATGGCTGTTTTTAATTTTGTAATGAACTAGATTATTATTTTATGAACAATTATCTGTAGTATAGTGTTAATGAAAATGATAGAACAAAATTTTTTAAATGTATTGTGAACATGTTTTTTTTTTTTTTTACACATTACTATTTTGGTTACCCTTTTTAGATAAAATTATTTTATGATGATTACAAAGCTTTAGGAAGAATTAGGAAGAATTTTGTCATTAGTGTCATTTGCTGTTTATTTACATACACAGACACAATCTTATTTAAACAGTTCATATTTTCTTCCTAGTATTCCATCTAAACAATTGTAGGTTTAATGAATATTTAGATGTTCTTTGCAGGTCTTTTATGGTTAGGAATACAAAAGAAAGTGTGCAGATATTTTATAAATGAGAATTATTCCCTTGCTAAGAATATAATTATTTCTCTTGCTATTCTTTTAAGATTCTGAAGAGACCAAACAGGCTGCTTTGGAGATGAAAGAGGAGGACCTGGTCAGTGAAAGAACAGAAGCATTTACTACTGCAAGAAATCTGCTCACTGCTGGAGCTGATGCCATTGAGAGAGTTATGAGTTCATACAAAGAGGTGAGAAAGATGTTTGTCTGGGTACAAATGTTACACACTTTTACCACATTACTTTAATCAGAATAACATTAGCTATTTTACCTGTCTGAGGTGATATGGTCCCTGGAATAGGGTCTGTATTCTTCAAGCAGCTAAGCTACTAATGTGTTATTATTTTAAAGGCCTCATAGTATAAATTGAAATATGCATTTGTTGTTATTCTTCTTTAGGGTGGTCAGATGTTGAAATTAAGTTTGATCCAGTAGTTATCCTTTTGGTAGTTCAAAGCTTTAACAATATATGGATGTGTTAGTAGAAAGCCAAAAGAGAAGGGTTCGCATGTTTTTTGTTTTATTTTTTCCCAGTTGTTCTTGTTTGCCACCCTGAAACTTTCAACTTTCTTTCAATACTAAAAGAAACACATGATGGACAACACTGAAAATGGATAATGATATGAAAGAAACAGTTAATCTGCTGTGTTGATTCAGTGTTTTAGAAAGAACATGAAATTAATATTACTGCTTTTGATTTATGTGGGAAAATAGTAATTTTTGTTTTTGCTTTTCTTATTTCTGTCTATGGTGCATGTTGAATCAGTAATTTTAAAATACCCCCCATATGCATTAACATTATATTCTCAAATCTGCTTCATTGTCATATATAAATTTAGACATCAATCACTACAAGATTGATTAATTTTGAAGGTCTTCTTAGATGTGTAATGATCAGTATGCAACAACTGAGTAATTTCTTAATAAACAAAAATAATATTTGTTTGCTTGTGAAAGATTAAGATCCTGCTACTATATAATAATCCTGAAATCTAATTCTAACTATAAAAGTTACTTCAGATGCCATACAGATATGCTGCCACCTCGAATGTTTTTATATAAGAGACAACTTTATGATTTGTTAGGGTAAATATGAAATTTACTACTGTATTATCTTCAGTCTGACTGCTTAAGTATTTTTGACAAATGGTACTTCTCTTGGTTTCTTAAGTTGCTTTTTAATGTTTTAATTGTCTGCTTGATTTTATCAAGAGGGCGATTTGTTTCCTATTTAGAAAAGGCGCTGACTGCAGTTACAGTGCAGTAATTCATTCCCGGATGTCCATCCTTCATTAAACCTTCTTGTCCTACCATAACTAAAAAGTTAATTAATCGACACTGATCTCAGTTATTGCCATAAGTGTCAATGATCTTACAATTAGTGATTGAAACAACAAAAAATACTTAATTACTTAATAATCTGCAGTTTAGAGCTGCAGTCATTTTATTGGTGCAACCACAAGAACTGAGACACGGTGCCTACCTTATCTCATATTTCCCATAACAGCCCATTAGGCTTCTGAAGCAGGGGTTCATTAATTTTTTAATCTGTGGACCCAAATCAGAAAATCAATACCATACAACGAAACAAGAAAAGCAACACAGCCATACCTAGACAAATTAACAATGGCTATATACTGTAATAAAGTATTTTTTTTCATTCATGCATATTTCTCATATGACTTTACTAAAAGAGAAAAGTGGAAAGCAAGCATACTGTTGATTAAACAATAAATTTCATCAAAACAGAGCTTAGATTTCTGAGGTGTATCACTACCAGTGTAAATGTTTAGTGTAATTTTTAGGTGGTTCTTTGTAATGGGCAAAGCATAATGATATGATTTTTGAAAGGATAGTATGAATGCCGATTTAACTAAGTCTCTTGACTAATGCATCATATAAGTTATAAAGAATCAAAAAAATAGTTAATCAATGCCATTAACATACCTTGTCTTAAATAACATTTTTAAAATAAAGATTTTCAAAGGAGCCCCAATATTAAAACATTCTTCTAAATAAGTTTAAAAATTGTTCAGCAAATCCCAGTTTTCTTTTTAAAAAATTCATTAAACAGAGTTCAGTTAATTTATTAGTAAAATATGTATGCACTATTTGTATTTTATATGGGAGATAAAATAATTCTTCATGAAGAATTCAATAAAAAAATACAAATGTTTAATACTGCTCACTGACATTGAGCTAAACGCCAAGTGCGTTCTACATCCTGTCTTGCTTGTCACACTAACAGTAGATTGAAATTTATTGAGCAACTTGAAAATAGTGTTAAGAGAAGGAATTTGTCCTCACCGTTGAACTTAATAAACAATCATTTTTGCACCTCTTTTACAGATTTACTATAGATTCAATGTTTGCCATAACGACGAACAAGTGATGAGGTACCAACTAGTGTACATGACCACAAAAAACTGCATTTAGCATAAAATACTACCAGAGAATTATATATACTCCCCATCACTGTCTCACCCTCCATGGCATCCTTAAAATTGTCACATCCATAACCATGTGGTGACCCATCACAAAAATAGATTTGACTCATAGTTTAAGAAACATTGCTGTAAAGTATTGGGAAATTTCTCATGCACCAGCCACATCTGCTGCAAATTTTAGGCAAGCAACAAATGGGTGCACTAAGTCTAATTTGATTCTGGTATACATTGCACAGTAGAGCCAGACTTAGTCTGGATAATGTTTTATTTCAACCTGCCATTATTAAAGGATATAAAATCTAGCTGTAAAATGTCACAGTGTATTTGGTCATTGGTTAATATGTGAAACTTTTGCTAAACAGAGAATGCATTTTATGGGTCTGCAGTAACTTCATGGTCAGTGGTTGGTTTCAGCCTGTTTTATTAGGCAGAAACAAGACTGCTTTAGGTGCCATTTTTAAATACTCGTTTTGATTATTTGGATCAGTGTGATTTTAAACCCGACAGAGTCACAAATCCACTAGACTGCAGACAAAGTGAAAGCAATTATTGAAGTCTGGTCATTGACAATGCTTAATGTGATATGAATATAGACAAACCTCAAAGAAGTTTGAAAAAACTTGTTTGCTGTGTAAACGTGGTGAAAAACATTAAAAATAAATCAACAAAAAGGAAATGTGCACTTCAATAATTTCCTCCATATCTGACATGTCGCAGAGCATTCCAGTTTCTGTGCAAGTATTGGTTCTTATGATGTTTTTGCTTTCAATAGAAAAAGTAACTGGACTTAGGCTGTTTCTTGAGTCAGTAAAAAAGCAGAGCTTGAGAGCATTCAAACCTGAGAAAAGGTACTGTGACATAACTCACACCTGGGACTGTAAAGGAGGTATGTTATGGCCCAGTCCTAAAGCATCAGATTTCTGTTACAAAGATGAGCAATTTTTGTAAGAATGTGTCTCTTTCTTGCTATAAAGTAAGTGGTCTCATCAGGTTGGGAAGTAAAAGCTAAACGTCCTTAAAATAAAGCCTAATTTAAACATTTTTTTTTCTCATTCTCAGGTGACTGAATTGGCTGGATATACTGCACGTGTTCATGAGATGCTCATAGTGTTTGAAGAAGTCTGTAATGGAGTGTTCAAACGTTCATCAAGTTGTGAGGTTACTAGCATGGTTCAAAAAGGTGTTGTAAAGCATGGCATTCGTATAGAAGGACTTCTTGACATTCAAGGTATTCAATAGTAATCATGTTCAGTAATTTTTTTATTGCACATTTACTGTGGAAATGTATTTGCATGAATTTTACAAGTGCTGTGACACAGGAATTTAATTTAGAAGAAAATTAATTAAGCATATTTGTATTTTAATACAGGACAAGTAGTTGACGTGAATCAAGGTATTACTTGTGAAAATATTCCAGTGATCACACCAACAGGAGATGTTGTGGTTGCCTGCCTCAATATCAAGGTAAGTGTACATTTTGAATCAACAAGGCTCTCAATTTGTATCAGGTAAAGGGATTTTAAATGATTTTGCAATGGATAAAAGAACGTCACATTCAGAATATAGTTTCAAATCATAATGGGTAGATAAAAAACAGCATACTATCATAATATAAAGAATGTTCCCCAATAGGCACACAGTATCAGGTTACATCTCCATTCTTTCATAAAGGAAAGCCTTTGCTTTTAACTTTTAAGAGACTTCACAGATCTGCAACAACAGCAAACTTCTTCATAAGAAGGATTGTGTACAATGAAACGCACTACATACTGTATAATGCTTATTTGGTAGACTGGTACATCTCAAGTATTTAATGTTATCAGAATACATTTTAGATGTATTGCCATAGACAAAATATAAAAAGTTTAGTTAAAACTTTAAAAAGCCATTGAAATTTTCCTTTGTAATAGAAATATATTTTAAAAGTAACTAATAGGATAACTAGCTAGTTTCAATTAACATGACCGTGATCTCAGTTTGATAACGTGTCATAAGAAATTCTAAATATATTTTGTAGACTGTACGTACAGCAGGCCAGATTTTCATGTCCAACTGTAGACATATACACTGTCAAAGGTTTGGGACTCAGAAATTTTCATGTTATAGAATTGTTTCCTTTTTTTATCACGAAACCATTACATCAATTTTAAAAATATAGCCATGATATTACTGGTGTTTCTAACAGCTATTATGGAACTGCTTGAAATGATTAATTTTAATTTATTATTCAAATGTGTCTGCGAGTGCTATTTTCAGCACCCATTCCTTCAGTGTCCTAATTGGTCACCTCACTTTGCTTATCCTTAATTAGTCATGAATAAATGCTAATTGGCTATTAGAAAAACCTTTGTAATTGAATTAACACTGCTGAAACATGTTATTCTCTTCCCATGTGCTGCAAGGTGCTGGCATTCCTAAAGTACAGTATTGTGTTCAAACATGTCAGGCTATTTTTTTTTCTTTTCAGAATTAATGTTATTCCTTGCAACAGACTGCCAAGAAACTGGAGATTTAATGAAAAGGTGTCTATTACTGTGTTGAGTGAAGAAGGCAAACTAGAAATAACCAGAACATAAAAAGAAGGGGAATGCCCAGGTACACAACTACAAAAAAAGAATAAGTACATCAAAGTTTGCAAATCAAACACCTTATAGTTACTCAATTAACATCTTCCTTATTTAAATGCAAATACCAGTGTCATCTGCAACCGAGAAAATATGATTCCAGGATGCTGATCATAATATGCTTTTCCAATCATCTTCCATCCAATGTTCTTTTGTCCATTTCTTTTCTTTTTATTTGGCATTTTCTAAGGCCAGCTTTCTAGAATTGTCTTTTCTTTGCTGCAGATGACACTGGTATTTGATGTGCATTTAATGAAGAAGCCAACTGATAGACCTGTAAGGCAATTGTTTCTCATAACTACTAGAACTGATGTACTGTACTTATCCTCTTATGCTGTGGTGTATCTGGACCTTCCCCTTATTTTTCTGTCCAGGTTAGTTCCAGTTTGCCCTTCTCTCTTAAGATAGTAATAAAGACATTTGTATAAAATGTTCCGTTTCTTGGCAATCTTTCACATGGAATCACCTTAATTCTGCAAAAAAAAAATAAATAGTCTAACATGTTTCTTGAGGAACCTATTTCATTATAGACATTTTTGAACCCAGAACTGAACTTTAGAAATGCCAGTGCCTTCCAACCCAAATGAATAGAATAACAGGTTTCAGCAGTGCTAATGTAATTACAGTTAATAAGTTTTCTTAAAAGACTAATTAAGGAGAAGCTAAGATAGTTGACCTTTAGGAGAGTGAAGGAATGGTTGCTGAATTTCTAAGTGAGTCCAAACTTTTGACTGGTAGTGCATTGAATAAAGTGTAGAATACCATTAGAAAATTAAAAGAATACATAGACATATTGTGTATAGTCCAACATAAAAACTATATTCCCTAAGGGCCTTTTTTACACCTGCTAACAGTGTCTAGCCTTTAATGCAATGCCATTTTTCCTCCAATCAGACTTTTTTATAATGTTTTCCTGTAATGCCAAGCTTTCCATTCACCAGTCTTACTAAGAAAAATTAGAAAAAATGAAAAAGCGTGACTCAACTATCCACAAAAAACTGCTAATATAGACACAGAATGTTCTTATTTTGTGGAATGTTTGTGGCCAATTCAGGATGCCTGATTAAGTGGAGCCGTACTAAGCGGCTCCTTTCTTAATTCCCCACTGCCCTCTTGTGTACATTGACTTAGGGCCATGTGACAGTCACACAGTTACAAAAGACCAGCCTGTTTCCCACAGTCTTAACAATGGACAAAGACAGCACAGCAGCTAGGACTGGAATGTAGGATGAGGAAACGGAGAGGAGAATTGCTCATTTGTAAATGCTTGTGAACTATGGAGTTGGCATGCAACTGGAAGAAACTAAATTTATGCAGATTTTATACGATTTGTGTCGATTGTGAAACCTAGGATGCAGCAGTAAACCTTGTAACATATGTAAAAATTCATATGTCTTCATTTATTTGTGTTTGTATTCAGTCATTTCTACTACTCGTATCTGCTGCCACCTTTATTTTTGTATATATTGTACTTCAGGTAGAAGAAGGCATGCACCTGCTAATTACTGGCCCAAATGGCTGTGGGAAGAGCTCATTGTTCCGAATTTTGAGTGGACTGTGGCCTGTTTACCAAGGTGTGCTTCGCAAGCCACCACCGGAGCATATGTTTTATATTCCACAAAGGTGAGCTTGCATTCCGTTCATTAGGAGCTCTATTACATTTGTAACATGAACAGAGTCATAACCTTTGGTGGTACCCATGATACACTTTTTGCAACAGGAATAACAACTGAGAATCATTAAAGGTAAATTAAGTTCATCACCTTTGTAGATTGTAATTTTATGTGTATACAGTATGTATGTTTATAAACACATAGACTCACATACACGCAGAGGCCAATTCAATAGGTACACCTGTCTAGTATTGAATGCAGTGTTCTCCCTAGCGTCTTTTAGCCAGGTGCTCCACTCGGCTAATTTAGTTTACCGCCCGGCTGTCATCTTGCATGACGTTGTGAGATGACAGCTGCAGATCTACAGGCACAGGCAGATCTAATGATCTGCAGAGATGGCAAGGGACGAGCGGGCAGGTGGGTAAATATTTTAGAAGCTGGATCGCAAGTTGCGAGGGGAGATGAGCAGGACGGGATGTTGCTGATCACTCGATGCTAAAGCAAATAGCGGAGGGGACGAGGCGGAGCGGAGTTCACAAGCAAAGAGAATGGGGCAGTGGGCTTTTGAGAGGGGGTGTACATGCTAATAGCGGGGGCGGAGCAGCTTAATACAGTAGCAAGGAGTATGGAGAGGTGGGCGGGCAGGAAGAGGCGGTACATGCTAATAGCGGGAGCGGAGCGGCAGTTCACAAGCAAAGGGGATGTGGAGGTGGGCGAGCGAGAGAAGGACTGATAAAATAAAAAAAGTCTAGTGGAACCAGCCTGTCAGATATCAGAAAGGGCGTCAGGAAGTGACGTCTCTGCTCTCAGTGTCAGTGCAGTCTGTGTAGTGCTGCTAAGCTTATGTCGAGAATAAAGTCGACATTTCCACTTTAATCTCGATGCATATGTCGAGAATAAAGTCGACATTTCCACTTTATTCTCGCTGTTTATCTCAAGATTAAAGTCGACATGTTGACTTTATTCTCGTAGTTTGTCATTAAAGTAGAACATCGTGAACTAAACTTCATCTTAAAATGAATATTTAATTTACTAGATTTTCTCAAACCCCCTCATAAATTATGTAGCACATGAAATGCTTTGTGTTAAGCGTTCCCCGGCCCATGTTAATCGCTACGTGCTTCTTAAACTGACTTTCACTTGCACTAAGAGGAGGCGCAGGAAGCGATCACCACACAGAATACATTAATTTCATGATATTCCTGCTCCCTGAACATTTACAATGCTAAGATAAGTGCTTGATATCATTTTCATGATGAAATGCATTAAAGCATGTACTAATCATGTGGGGGCACGGTGGCATGGAGGTTGCACTGCTGCCTCGCAGCAAAGGGGGTCCTGGTTGTTCCCAGCCTTGAGTTTGCATGTTTTTCTGGTAGGTTTACTCGGCGTGCTTCAGTTTCCTTTCAAAGTCATGTAGATTGTGGGGTTTGGTGATGCTAAATTGACCCTGCTAGTGTATGTATTGCTCGTA
This sequence comes from Erpetoichthys calabaricus, assembly GCF_900747795.2. NCBI lineage: Eukaryota > Metazoa > Chordata > Cladistia > Polypteriformes > Polypteridae > Erpetoichthys > Erpetoichthys calabaricus. The sequence goes on along the minus strand of NC_041404.2, from coordinate 68,146,975 downwards.
TTCACCCTGCAATGAGCTGGCACCCTGTTCAGGATTTGTTCCTGCCTCGCACATGATGCTTGCTGGGATGGGCGCAACCCTGAATGGATGGCATAATTAAAAATGTATACTGAACACTCTGTGGTTGAAGTTTATAACTTTATAACAAAGACGTTTATCATGTGGTGATTGGTTATGTGGAGAAAGAAAAAGGAAGGATAGGACCTGGGGTTTTGGTACGTCAGATAGAGACAGCACACATGCAATAAAGAAAGCCCACTCAGAAGAACATCCATTGAATTCTGTGTTTGTGTCTCCGACCACCAGATCACGAATCCAACATTTACACAATACAGGTAAAATTCCATTATAACGAATATCTTTACAACAAAATTTTCATTACAATGAAGTATTTTTATGGTCCCGACAGCTTCCCCATACGACACGAGTCTATAGAAATCTCGTTACTACGAAGTACATTCAGCAGATACTTTCATTATAACGAAGTGCACAAAAGACCTTGAAATGCCTGAATGAATCATCCACAGAGCAGTTAGTTCTGTGGCCACAGCTCAGTTGTGCACAACGATCCCCAAACAGAAACACTGTAAATTTTTTTTTTTTCCTCATACTGTTTTTTTTTTTTTTTTTTTTTGCCTTTCCTGTTTCAAGCTGAATAAAGCTGGTTTTGCTAAAGTACTGAGACTAAGCCTTGTGTTTTGGGGTGCAAGACAGGGACTTATAGCGCGACCCCGATCTTTTATGATTTGCTTCTGTGGCGCTTTACTGCAGCAATTTGAGCCTCCTATTGCCCTGCCCCAGCAACGGACAAACAATCTTCCACAGACGCTGCAATTGCGCTTCAGGACGCACTTCAGCGTGTCATTCCCATTGGGTGGGGAGTGAGGGTTCTCAAATAAGTTCAGAAACCTCACAATATGAAGAAGAAACCCTGCCCCAGCAACGGACAAACAATCTTCCACAGACGCTGCAATTGCGCTTCAGGACGCACTTCAGCGTGTCATTCCCATTGGGTGGGGAGTGAGGGTTCTCAAATAAGTTCAGAAACCTCACAATATGAAGAAGAAATAATGATTCGGCTCCTGACTGATAACTGTGCTGCCCACAACATGCTTCCACATTCAGATAATGTTCGCTTTGAATACCTCCCACCCAATTGCATGGCAGCGCTTCAGCCGTTGGATTTGGGCATCATTCGCACCCTGAAAGTGTATTATCGCAAGGAAATGCTGAGATGTCCTATTGAGCATTGGAAAATAATTAATAATTAACTAATAAAAAAAGTGCACGTTTAATTTTCACCAACACCAAACTTACCCGTCCCGCCCCACCCGGCTACTTTTTCATGCCACCCTGCTGGAAAAAATTTCTGGGGAGAACACTGCAATGAATACCCCTTTTGTTTCTAAAATATTTTAATTTTTTTGAGTCATAAAGGCAAGAAGGTACTGGAAAAGCTGCTTATAGATTTTTATTTATGATGACTCAATAGCATCACATACCTTCCTTCAGATGTTTCTGGCATAGATTCATGCCTCAAGTCTCCTGTTCCGCCTCATCCCAGAGGTGCTTTATTGGAATGGATTTGCAGACCGTGTAAACCATTGGAGTAATCTGAAATAACAGTCATATTTATGAAACCAGCTTTGTCATATTGTGCAATATATTGCAGGAAGAATCCATGTGAAAGCAAGAAGACTGTGGCTATTCTTGTAATGTTCCATACAATCAAGTCAAACTTAACAAAACTAAATTCACTTCAGTCCTTACCCATGAGAAAGAGAGGAAGGCCAACAGCCAGAGTAAAACTTTGAGAGTAGTAAATAGGGAAAAAAGTCCTCCTCCCCAATATAAATGCTTATTTTAAAATGTTTTGAACAGATCCTCTAAGTGAGAAGTTGATTTTTTCCAATTTCAAATGTTATATAACAAGTACAGTTTTTTTGTCCTTCTCCACTTTAAGCCCATCTGGGATTACACCATAAACAGCTATTAATGGATTAGGAGTGAGTGTGACACCAAGGCTGTCTCATAGTCATTTAAAAATTTTTGTCCAGAACGATGTTAATTTGGTACACACCCAAAACATGTGGCTTAGTGAGGCTGGAGCTCGAATGCAACATTTGCAGATTGGATCTTGTTCTGGAAACATTTTAGACAATTTTAAACAAGATAGATGTGCTCAATAAAAGATTTTAAGTTGAATAATTGAATGCTTTGCACATATGGAGCTAGATTCTGTGCATGGCTGCCTTCCACTCCTTTTCTGAAATGTTGTGTGAGAGAACATTTTCCCACTTTACTCTGGGATCTTTAAAAGGAATTATATATTTTTATATATTATGGAAATGCTGTTTGAATCTTCAAGACTGATCAATATCTCTTCTGGAATAGAAATAGATAGGAGGTGAGGAAAATCGGGCAGATTTCTTTTACCAAACTTTCTGATTTGGAGATAGTGGAAAACAGTGTTGATGGGAAACTAATTTTGGAGTGTAATTGTTTATAGGATGCTAAGACATTCTTTATATGCAAATCTCTAAATGATTTAATCCCATACATTTTCTAAACATTAAAAACTGTGTACATTTGAGAGGGTGGAAAAAGGTGGTTATCATGTAGAGGTGCCACAGATGAAATATTCTCTAACTTGAAGTGCTTCCTACATTGATTCCATATTCTGGGTGAATGAAGGACAATTGGGTTGTTAGTATATTGATGATACCTTGTATTTACTGATATACAAAGCAGGGAATATAAAGAAGTACTGCAGGATTTTATTTCTACTGTGGACGAAGCTAGTGTGTGTTCAACTATTTGTGGCAATGTCCAGGTTTTTATAGCTTGTATGTTTGCCGTCCAGTAATAAAATTGAAAATTAGGTAGAGCTAGGGGTGGGCGGTATGACCAAAATTCTATATCACGGTATTTTTCTAAATTATCCCAGTTTCACGGTATTCAACGGTATTTTTTTCCCCATGCATGAGTGGATGTTAACCACATTTTCCACTGCAATTACTGGCTAAGAATAACCTATTCCACTGTCAAGAGTATTGTACATTGTACAAAAAAAAAAACATTTTAATGTGCACACAAGTATTAATACAGTTTTGCATTGCCCCATAAAGTGATAGTTTTCAAGGGGGTGGCACTAATGGAGAAAGTATCACATTGCATGACAGATGCAGTCAAAATATAGAACCTTTTTATTGAACAAATTTTGCAAAAACAAACTATAATTTTGACAACATATTTTCAACCATACAAAGAGGCATTTAGACTTAGTAAAATATCCAGAAGTGCTTGTCAAAAACTGTATTGCACCGAATATGTCTTAGAAAAGGAATAAATAGTAAATATTTTTTGTAAACCAACTACACTTTCTGTTAATGTTAACAATCTCTGTCCACTGACACGTTAAAGTGACTTTTTAAACAACTTTATCATCATTAAACTGCATAATATTTAAACTAATAAATAATAACAATAAAATAAATAATAGTATTATTACTTATAGTTGCACTATTACTTCAAGACTTCAAGCCCAGGTGCATTACACAGTATTCACCAAATTAAAATAAAATACAACAAGTGCAACTTGGTGGTGACATCTTTATCAACTGAACCATCATTTAGGCAAACTGCATTAATATGGACCTTGCTTCAAGCTAAGCTATACTGGGAAGAAAAAAACAAACTATATGTCGAGAACAAAGTCAACATTTCCACTTTATTCTCGCCGTTTATGTCGAGATTAAAGTCGACATTTCCACTTTATTCTCGCCGTTTATGTTGAGATTAAAGTCGACATTTCCACTTTATTCTCATAGTTTACTTCATAATTAAAGTAGAATGTCGTAAACTAAACTTCTTCCTAAAATCAATGTTTAATCAATTACTTAATTTACCCCGCCATAAATTAATGCAGCACATTAAATGCTTTATGTTACGTTCCCCGACCCAGTGGTTAATCACTACGCTTCTTAAACTGACTTCCTCCGCACTAAGAGAAGACAGCGATCACCATACAGAATCCATTCACTTCATGATATTCGTACTTTCTAAAAATTTAGAATGCTAAGATAAAAACTTGATATCATTTTCATGATGAAATGCATTAAAGCAGGTATTACACAGGCACGGTAGTGAGGCGGTAGTGCTGCTCCCTCGCAGTAAGGGGTCGCCAGGTGTATGTTCAGTGTAGACAACTTTATGGCAGGTGTGACGAGGCTCCAAAAAACTGGATGTATGAATAGCTATCGCACAGGTTTAACTTAAATATTGTGTAAATGTTGGGTTTGTGATCTGCTGGTCAGAGACACGAACACAGAATTAAATGCATGTTCTTCTGAGCGGGCTATCTTTATTGCATGCATGCTGTCTCTATCTGACGTAGGCTACCAAAACCCCAGTTCCTATCCTTCCTTTTTCTTTCACCAAATAACCAATCACCACACGATAAACGTCTTTGTGAAATTAAAACTAGTTATAAACTTAGCCCACGGAGTGTTCAGAACTTTAAAAATATCTTCGTTATACATGTTTAATTATGCCATCCATTCAGAGTTGTGCCCATCTCTGAACAAATCACTTAACACAAAGCATTTAATGTGCTATATAACTTATAACGGAGTTTGAGAAAATCTAGTAAATTAAATATTCATTTTATGATGAAGTTTAGTTTACGATGTTCTACTTTAATGACAAATTACGAGAATAAAGTCAACATGTCGACTTTATTCTCGTCATAAGCGTCAAGATTAAAGTGGAAATGTCGAGAATAAAGTCAAAATGTCGTCACACTATTACACAGTACCCAGGTACATTACACTGTATTGAAAACAAATAAAACAAGTACAACTTGGCTTGCAGTGTTATCCAGTAGTATAGAAACAGTACTTACACATCTGACCTTTTAAAACTAAAGCATCTCCAGGCGACAGACGTGACTGCTTTTTTTCGGCTCTCTGTCCATTTTCACCGCACGGCATACCTATGCTACCGCCCACTATTTGGTGGTGTAGCAGTGAAAAAGAGCCCTAGTGCAACAAATCTGTGTTTAGCGGTGTCCCCACTTGAACCGTTTCCCGCTGCGCCACGTTCCGAACGTCGTTTAGGCAATTTAAACCGGTGTTACGGTATAAGAAAAATCCATATCATAAAAAAAATAAAAAACGGTTTTCGGTATGAACCGGTATACCGCCCAGCACTAGGTAGAGCCATGCCACCTTCTGATTTCGGTTGTTGTAGGGTCACCCTTTGGATGTGTTGATATTTCGAATTCCAAATAAATTAAGTTATGATTGAATCTAATCTTTTAAAAAATGATTTGTTAATGTATATGGGGATGTTTTAAAATAGAAACAGAAGCTTAGGAAGGGTATTCATCTTGATGGTATTAATTCACCCTACTAAAGTAAGATGGACCATCTATGCACGTCTTGTTTAAGTTTTTCCAAGCAGTCAACAAAATTTTGTTGAAAAAGAGATTTATATTTACTTGTGATATTTACCCCTAGGCGTTAAAACTGATCTGCAATGATTAAAGGGAAGGTGTCCAATCTAATGTTGTTTGCTAGAGAATTCACAGAAAAAAGCACGCTTTTGCTCAAATTAATTTTGAGTCCAGATATCTTTTGAAATTCTGCTAGTGCAGTTAGGGCTGCAGGCACAGAATTTTTGTGGGTCTGATATATACAGTACCATATCATCTGTATATAGTGATATTTTCTGTTCAGCTCCTTCTCTGAAAATCCCCTTTATCTTTGATGCATTCAGGAAGTGTACAGCCAATGACTCAGTGGCGATTGCAAATAGCAGTGGTGACAAGGGGCATCCTTGTCTAGTACCTCATTCTAGTTTGAAGTAGTCAGAAACAAGGTTGTTAATACAAACTGAAGCTTCTGGACTGTTATATAGTAATTTGATCCATGAACATATGTTCGGGCCAAATTTATGCAGTGTGGTGAATAGGTAGTCCCATTCAACCATATCAAATGCTTTCCCTGGGTCCAAAGATAATAAGATCTCTGGAGTGTTAGACTTTATGGGTGAATATATTACATTAAATAGGCATTGAAGATTGGAGGCTAAGTGTCTAACTTTAATAAATCCGATTTGGACTTGTGATATTGCAGAAGGGAGCACTTTCTCAGTCCTTCTAGCCTGAACTTTGGAGAGTATCTTGACATCATTATTCAGAAGTGAGATCGGTCTGTATGATGTATATTGTATAAGTCCTTATTTTTCTTAGGAAAAACGGTAATTAATGCTGGGTGAAAAGTTCGACATAGAATTTTATTGTCTCTGGCTTCTATAAATGCTACTAATAAAAGAGGAGCTAACTTAATTGAAAATCTTTTATAAAATTTAGCAGGGTAGCCATCAGAACCTGGTGCTTTCCCACTCTGAAGTGAGTTTATAGCATTGAGTAATTCTGTTAGTGTCAGAGGTTTATCCAATTCCTCTGCATGAAGAGTATCTAGCTGTTGTTTATCTATGACGTTACTGTCAGTTTAAACAAGTGTGGTCTTCCTTTTCTGACTGTGGTCATTAAAGGGTGTTTTCTTCAATGTAACTGCTGTTTACTTGGTGTTTTTTGTTTATCATACTATTCTCTGTAAATTACAGACCATTGGTTCTCTAAGTCCTTGGTATCCCATGTGGCTACTGGTCCAACCAATTTCACAGTCAGTCATTTTACAGTACAGTAATCCCTCCTCCATTGCGGAGGTTGCGTTCCAGAACCCGCGAAAGGTGAAAATCGGCGAAGTAGAAACCATATGTTTATATGGTTATTTTTATATTGTCATGCTTGGGTAACAGATTTGCACAGATACACAGGAGGTTGTAGAGAGACCGGAACGTTATTCAAACACTGCAAACAAACATTTGTCTCCTTTTCAAAAGTTTAAACTGTGCTCCATGACAAGACAGAGATGACAGTTCCGTCTCACAATTAAAAGAATGCAAACATATCTTCCTCTTCAAAGGAGTGCGCATCAGAGAGAGAGAGAGAGAGAGAGAAAAGCAAACAGTCAAAAATCAATAGGGCTGTTTGGCTTTTAAGTATGCGAAGCACCGCCGGACAAAGTAGCTGCAAGGAAGGGAGCAAGCATTTTTCAGCATTTTTTAGAGGAGCGTCCGTATCCTCTAGGCCAGTATGCGAACAGCCCCTCTGCTCACACCCCCTCCCGTCAGGAGCAGAGAATGTCAGAGCGAGCGAGAGAGAGAGAGAGAGGAAAGCAAACAATCAAAAATCAATACGTGCTGTTTGATCTTTTAAGTATGGGAAGCACCATGCGGGAAGCATATCGCTTGCAAAGCAGCCACATGTAAGCCTAGCAAAGAAGGGAGCACAGTGAAGGTAATCTTTCAGCGTTTTTTGAGGAGCAGCTGTGTCCTCTAGGGGTGCGAACAGCCCCCGTGCTCACAATATATTTGAGGAGTTTTATTTAATACATAATACGCGCTGTGGTTGGGTAGCTTCTCAGCCATCTGCCAATAGCGTCTCTTGTATGAAATCAACTGGGCAAACCAACTGAGGAAGTGTGTACCAGAAATTAAAAGACCCATTGTCCGCAGAAATCCGCGAACCAGCAAAAAATCCGCGATATATATTTAAATATGCTTACATATAAAATCCGCGATAGAGTGAAGCCGCGAAAGTCGAAGCACGATATAGCGAGGGATTACTGTACCTGTAATTGATCTCATTTAATTAGGTAGTCTTGTTTCTTCTTCTCGTATTCTGCATTCAGAAAAGCACAGCAGTGTTTTTAATATTTGTATTATATTTAGAAATATTTGTACTTTTGATATAGCTTTAAATTGTTAACTTTCATTTTTGTTTTAATATAAATTTGTTCCTATGAATTTTGCTCCCATATCTTTATTCTAAAAATGACATTTAACAATAAACAGAGCAGACACCCTTGAAAGCTGATTGGCAGCAACTACTTATTTGTTAGAGTCATTAGTTAATAATGGATTAAATAACCAAATCATATAGAAAAGCAGAAAAAAAATCATGATGATGATGAGGAAAATCTTGAAAACCACATTAAAAAAATCACTAAATTATTTCCAGGTAAAGTACATAAATGCTCGGTACATTCTAATAAAAATTGACAGAATTTCATTTAAGTTTCTACATTGACCCTAAAACATAGAAACTGGGAAATAGCAGCTTGCTTAGTTAGACTAGGAGACCAACAGAAGTTAGTTGGAACAAAACCCTGCAGGCACATGAGGTTCCCAGGACTGAGTTTGAGACCCACTGCTCTAGGCACTGCATTGCTTGAAAATCCCAAAAGGACAGATGCTTCTGGTGGGCTGAAAGCACTTTGTCTGGCACCATTAATCTCACCACGGTAAAAGTCGCTTTGTTCATGCATCGTTTCCATTTTAATGTTAGATTTAGTGACAATTACATTTTTGACAGTATATGTATTTTGTATTTATTAATGCAGCCACAAGATTTTGGAGGAGCATACTATTTGCATTAATGAGAAGGCATACCTAATAAAATGACCACTAAGCATATATATGTATTTACACTACCGGTCAAAAGTTGCATTTCCACTGATTAATTTGAAAGAAAAACTGGAAAAACTGAGACGTTCTACTTTTGACTAGTAGTATGTAATTTACCTATGGTGTTGTACAAGATCAGTGAACAGTATAAATGTATACTTTTTGTTATGACAGAAGCACATGCAGGTTAAGTGACTTGCATAGAGTCACACAAGGAGTTCAAGGCAGTAACTGAACCAGCAACGTTATGGTTTTACTTACAATGCCTTAGCTGTTTCATTGTACCTCTTGTCTGAAAAATAAACTGGATTGCTTGTATGCTTTATCCTCCAGCTATTCAACTCCTCTTTGCACCCACCTATCCATCCATATTCCAGATTCATTCATCAATACATCCATTCATTTTCATAACTCATTTAACTACATTTAGGGGTGTGGTGGATTGGATTATATATTATATGGATTCCTGCAGCATCTCAGATAAAGCTGGAACCATCCCTGGTGAAGGACGTAGATGTTTACTATTTCAGTCATCGCTTTGAAAAGCTTTGCAAATACTTTTTCCAGTATTATATACTTCTTTTCTCAAAGTGAATTTTAGATATATGAATGACCATTATCATCCATTCATTATACATCTATTTGCATACCTCACATTTCAATTCTAACACATAATTCTACTTTCTTGCAACAGACCTTATATGTCAGTAGGATCACTACGAGATCAGGTAATTTATCCTGACACCCTTGAAGAAATGAGCAGAAAAGGTTTCAAGGATTCTGACCTGGAGCATATTCTGGATATTGTAAACTTGCGTTACATTCTTCAAAGAGAGGGTGGTAAGTAGCAATTCAAAATGAAAAATTTGAAACTGGTTTGATTTGAAACTGATGAACTGATTAGTTTCTAGCAAAGTTTTTTCAACACTGTACCTTTCCCACTGATGTTGCACAGAAATTCAAGCTGACTAGGCACATTTAAGTTTTAATTTTGCCTTGTGGCTAAATAGTTATTTATAAGGGGAGGGAGGTATAAAGAATATAAAAAGGCACCAATGGTAAAAGGTGGAAAAAATGGTAGTCACCTTTTAAATACAAAATGCAAAAAATCCAGAGGTTGGAGTCCTACTCCTTAACTTGCTACTCTGTGTTTTAAGCTTTTATGCTTGCACTGCCTGTCTTAGAACAATTTACCAGATGTCTAATTGAATTAAGTCTACCGCCTTTCTTAGTTCAAGTCCCTTTTTGCTTTACCTCCCTTTTCACTGCTGGTGTAAAATTTTAAAAATGGTTAGTTGACCTCACTACAGTCAACTGGATCTTTGTTCACCTTTTCTGCCAGCTAAGGCCATTAATTGCTGCCTAACTAGTGCCAGCCAGCTTCACCAGAAGAAAGAGAGTTTCAGTATATTGCTACAAATTTTTGCGAGCAGACAAAAATTTACTGTTAAAAAATGGTCAGTAACAGAAGGAACATCACAGTTTAACAAAGCACAATAGGAACATACTATTCAGGATTTGCCACCTAAATACTGGATGAGTTTTGTTGTTCATTTCATAGTGCTCTCAAGGCTTAAATGCTACAAATTTCCTTTAGTGATAATGAAATTTAAGATACTGTAAATAATAAGATCATTTTCTGCACATCTTTTGTGTTACTGAAGTTCAGGACTCATTTTGTAAAAGCATCAAGTATGTAGCTTTTTCTGGTAGCAGTAAGATGTCCTGGATACTATGTTAAATTGCATTGGTTGAGAAACAGCACAACTCAAAAATGACTTGCGTGAACTCATTCATTGATAATAGAGAGGAAGAAAATATGGATTGGGTATGTACTGTATGTGTTAAGAGGGAATTGCCTATTTAAAGAAAATGATCAAGAGAAGATTTTTGGGGGGGTTACAACATTAAATTGAAGTTCAGAAGTGAAGGACATATAGACAGAAGAAGAGAGTACCTAATACATAGTGGAAGAGGGAATTGTGCCCCTGGTCTTTCTAAAGAGAGAACATTTGATGGTGATGATAAGCAATGGTGATGTATTCCATCAGTGAGAGCTTGTATTATTAGAGTGTTCTCACTTTTGCACTGCTTGTAAAATAAATACATCTATCCCAGATTATTGAAATTCAGGATCATGCAGAGCTAGAGTCTACTGTATATTGGCAGCATTGGGTACAAAGAGGGAATTAAACAGTGAGCCAGTCTATTGCACAGAATACTAACATATGAACTAACACCAGACCTCACTGAAGTAAAGCCATTTTAGAATCAACAACTAAACTAGTACACAGCATTATAATGTCAGAGGAATACCTAAAGACCCAAAATAAAATCAAAATAAAGTGAGGTAGCAGCACTAACAGCTACAATACAAGTCTGCTTGTTTATAATGGATCTGAAGAAGAAAAAATAAAAGTGACTGCCTGCTCCCTTTTTATGGGACAGTATGGGCACAGATAAAATCAGTTGCAAGTTTAATCTCTACTGGAGAGCTTTCTTTTAAAAAGTGTTACAGCATGTTAATCACTTGACTCTTACCTGCAAACAGCAGCCCACAACTCCCAAAAAAGAGTTTTGAAAATAAAATGTTAATTGTAAAATTGACAATTCAGATTGCAAAAAAAGTAAAAATAAAACAGCTGTGCAGTAAAAATGAACCCAATAATATGAATTTCTAATTTGCAGTCAGGTTGTAATGGCATTACAATAAAAATGATAGTCAAGTTCACACAGAGCAGTCTAATATGTAATATTGGGGATTCTAACTCCGATCCTGGAGGTTTTCCATCCTGACACTTTCTTAATCAGTGACTAATTTCTGCTATTAATTAATTTCTTTTTTCCCCCCTCATTTCAATTGCCTATTTTTTAGCATTCAGTCCTCTGAATTGTTTCTTTTATTCTTAAATGACAGGCAAACAAAAATAGATAGATAGATAGATAGATAGATAGATAGATAGATAGATAGATAGATAGATAGATAGATAGATAGATAGATAGATAGATAGATAGATAGATAGATAGAGTACATACATGCATACATACATACTTTATTAATCCCCAATGGGAAATTCACATACTCCAGCAGCAGCATACTGATATCAAAAACAATGTTAATTAAAGAGTGATAAAAACACAGTGCAAGTTAAAAAGTGCAAGGTGGAGAGTGCGAGGCAGGTATAACAGTCAATAACATTGTATAATGTTACTGATTACCCCCCCACCCACCCCTGGTGGAATTGAAGAGTCACATAGTGTGGAGAAGGAACAATCTCCTAAGTCTGTTAGTGGAGCAGGGCAGTGACAGCAGTCTGTCGAAGCAGCTGCTCCTCTGTCTGGAGATGATACTGTTCAGTGGATGCAGTGGATTCTCCATGATTGACAGGAGCCTGCTCAGTGCCCGTTGCTCCGCCACAGATGTCAAACTGTCCAGCTCCATGCCTACAATAAAGCCTGCCTTCCTCACAAGTTTGTCCAGGTGTGAGGCGTCCCTCTTCTTTATGCTGCCTCCCCAGCACACCACCGCGTAGAAGAGGGCGCTCGCCACAACCGTTTGATAGAACATCTGCGGCATCTTATTGCAGATGTTGAAAGATGCCAGCCTTCTAAGGAAGTATAGTCGGCTCTGTCCTCTCTTGCACAGAGCATCAGTATTAGCAGTCCAATCCAGTTTATCATCCAGCTGCACTCCCAGGTATTTATAGATCTGTACCCTCTGCACACAGTCACCTCTAATAATCACTGGGTCCGTGAGGGGCCTGGGCCTCCTAAAATCCACCACCAGCTCTTTGGTTTTGCTGGTGTTCAGTTGTAGGTGGTTTGAGTCACACCATTTAACAAAGTCCTTGATTAGGTTCCTATACTCCTCCTACTGCCCACTTCTGATGCAGCCCACGATAGCAGTGTCGTCAGCAAACGTTTGCACGTGGCAGGACTCCGAGTTGTATTGGAAGTCCGATGTATATAGGCTGAACAGGACCGGAGAAGTAAAGTCCCCTGTGCTGCTGACCACAAAGTCGGACCTGCAGTTCCCGAGACACACATACTGAGGTCTGTCTGTAAGATAGTTCACAATCCATGCCACCAGGTATGAATCTACTCCCATCTCTGTCAGCTTGTCCCTAAGGAGCAGAGGTTGGATGGAGTTGAAGGCACTAGAGAAGTCCAGAAACATAATTCTTACTGCACCACTGCCTCTGTCCAGGTGGGAGAGGTGTCGGTGTAGCATGTAGATGATGTAGATGGCATCCTCCGCTTCCACCTTCTCCTGGTATGCGAACTGCAGAGAGTCGACGGCTTGGCAGACCTGTGGCCTCAGGTGGTGAAGCAGCAGCCGCTCCATGGTCTTCATCACATGTGACGTCAAGGCGACAGGTCTGAAGTCATTCAGCTCACTAAGACGTGATACCTTTGGGACTGGGGTGATGCAAGATGTTTTCCAAACACTCGGGACTCTCCTCTGTTCCAGGCTCAGGGTGAAGATGTGCTGTAGAGGACTCCCCACCTCCAACGCACAGGCCTTCAACAGTCATAGCGATACTCCATCTGGACCCACTGCTTTGCTGCCACGAAATCTCCTCTGTTCTCTGCTTACCTGGGCTGCTGTAATTGTGGGTGGGGGAAAACTCTCTCCTATTTGGTTAGAGTGGGTTAGGGTGGTCAAACCTGCTAAAAAAGTTGTTCATCAGGTTTGCTTTCTCCCTGTTTCTCTCGATGGAATGAGACACTGAGTAGCCTGTTAGGTTGGGGATTTAACCAATTTCACTCCAAGCAGTTTCTTAATTAGAAGCCGATCGTTGTTGTTAATTAAACCCGTTATTTAATTTCATTGCTTTTTGGTGTTCTCTTTCTGCCTCATTAAATATTTGCAAAACTGTTGATTTTTTTAAGAGCACTGTCAAAATGTTTTTTGGACCTTAGCAAATCAACATGACTGAAACCTTCTCCTTTATTTTCAGATATTGTATGATGGACACAGGTTAGCTGTTGATGTGTTGGCTTCTTTTGTTCCTCATTGTTGTTTGGCCGCTAAATAAGATAAAAATGAAACAATTAAGGGGCTGAGTCTCAAATAGCAAGTCAATTACAATTAAGGTAAAAGAAGTTAAGTAGTAGCAAAAAAACTGGTCACTAATTAAGAAAATAGAAAACCTGGAGCCACTGCAGCCCTCAAGGATCAGAGTTAGACACACCAATCTAATATCTGCAACATTTTAATGTGAATGGGGTTTACTCTGTCTTTCTGTCTTTGGTATGTTATACAACTGAAAACAACAAACTGAAAGCAGTAAAGTGGTAACCATTTGCTGCTCAGTGTGCACAGTGTCTGCAATAGAAAGAATGACTGCAGAAGTCAAAGGACATTTCATACAAATTTCTCTGGGCACGTTTTAACTTTAAGGATCACTCATCTGGTTGTGGGGTGTGGACCACATCTTCAATTACTTAACACATAGTTGTCATTAATACACTTAGTTTATTTGCATCAAGTCTCCAAGTTCCAGAGAACTCTGTCATGCTGACGAAGTACAGGAAAAGCTAATCAGTGTCTCAGAAATGTATTAGCACTAAAAGCTGATCTTAAGTCTTATGAAAGAAGCAGAATGTGGACTTTACCATTCCTGTGGACCATCCGGTATGACTCAGTAATTTAGTATGAATTATGTACAAGTATTATCATCAAGGTTTGCTACAGTTGGTAGAATTGTAGAATTTTGCTATCACACACTGATCAAGCATATTTCCCTCAATGAAGATTTACTTTTGAATTTCTGTTTGTTATTTTGACATTATGTTCTCTGTCCTGCTTTGGACAACTAGTTTTCCTTGGGTGCAGATAATCAGTGGTTTTATTATTTAGCTAAACACAATGTTGCACAATACACTCTCTTCTTTTGCTAAGATGCAGGTTTTTTTATTATGTTGTTTTCTACTCTAAGCGTACACTACATTTATTGCTTAAAATATTGACCCTTACTATCCCAAAATGTGTTTGAAACATATTAAAGCTTAGTTTGACTCTTTCATGTGTTGACTGTAGATGGGAAATATCTGAAATTGGCAAATGGATTCAGATAAGGTGATTTTATTTTTTGAATAACTGGCTCGAAAATTGGCCCCAGAAATCCAGTTGGCATATGTCTACTATACAGTCTCCTGAATCTGGATAAGGAGAATATTAAGGATGAATTATCACTGGGCAGTGGCTTTGACGTATTACGGCAATTGGAGATTTACAGTAGAGTATTATTTAAATGCCCAACTTTTACATTACCTTTGAAGTGATTTCATTTGTTCTTTTTCCTTTTTCATTTTGTGGTAATGACATTTAAGATTTGCTCTTGCAGGCTGGAATGCTGTTAGTGATTGGAAGGATGTCTTGTCAGGTGGAGAGAAGCAACGAATGGGAATGGCTCGCATGTTTTATCACAAGTAAGACTGAAAGTATAATTTCTTCCCCTTAAAAAAGTGATATTTAAATGAAGAATCTATGGCTATAATTCTTATTTTTTCTTAAAGACAAGCTAAACGGAGAAAGGTGCAGGTTTTCAGGACAAGAAACTGGACAGATGTGTATAGTTTTATTAAAGGCGAAAATGAATTTACTTAGACACAGAAACTAATTAATTTGTTCAGCAAATTATTTAAGAATTTCAGTATAAACCACTGTATTTAAGTGTAATGATAATTAGATTTTTTGTATTAAACCTTTAGTATAGTGCTTATTAATACTGATATTAAGGACTGAAAAATTAAAAAAATATGTAATTTCAGAAGTGGTAGATATGAACTTTCTGCAGGGATTGTAACTAAATCACCTATTTGTTGTTTTTTAGGCCAAAGTATGCCTTGTTGGACGAGTGCACAAGTGCTGTTAGCATTGATATTGAAGGCAAGATTTTTCAGGCTGCAAAGGATGCTGGGATAGCATTATTGTCCATTACCCATCGTCCATCTCTCTGGTATGTAGTTTGTTAGAGTATGCTGATTCATTGATCATAATAGATGCTAAAGTGATATGCAAGTCTGATTGTAATTTGGGTGTTTTTGGTGCGAACAGTAATGAAATGCTGATTAGAAAGACTCCAGTTTTTGATTTCAATAATAAAATATTTAAAATGTAGATATAAATGAGATACTCTTAGTCCCATATGATTTTAAAAATTATTTTGACTCTGCAAAGAAGAATGTAAAACATTTTCATGACTTTTACTTTTGATAGATTACATAATCAGACCTTAAATTAACAACTAAATAACATATTCAGAAGTTTTGGCACTGCTGGTCAAATTGCATACTTCACTGAATCTCTATGTGAAAAAATGTAAACACAGTCTCTGCAGGGTACAAACGTAGAAGTACACACATTTTAAACTATAAAAATATAGATGTAGTCTGGCTTACCTCCACACAGAACACTGTCTCTTTCTCCTACTCTGGATTTGCCCCAGGGTGGTACATGAATGCAAAACCTCTGGCGAGGTGCAATATAGCTGAAGCTTTTAGATCAGAGGTTCCCAGCTGGGGGTAAATTACACCCAGGGGATAAATATCCTTTAAAAAAGTTGAAGGCACAAAGATCTTGATTAGTTCCCAAATATGACATGAAACTTGATCTTTCAATAACTGCACCAAGAATATCAAAAATTGTAGTTGAAAAGCACAAACATGCGTCTGACTGACTTGTCGATGTGTGTTCTCATCGACTGTGTTTCATGAAACTATACCGGTATCACCTCATCATTAGTTGTTTTTAAATAGGTGAAATAGCATTATTATGTGCTGCAATTGTTATTTGAACTTAGAAACAGTATCTTTAAATTTCCCCTTTGTCAATTGCTTTATTGTGGTAGAAGTATGAACTCAAATTACTGAACAAAACAGTTTGGGGGGTAAATTTACTTTCAAAAAGCTGCCACAGGATCAACGAGATGAAAAAGGTTGGGAACCCTTGTTTTAGACTGATGAGAGAGTCCGTCAAATGCAACTTGGGTTTCAGAGAGAAAAACTTTTAACTGTTGTTTATGTGAATTGTGACATTGCATATTTTGGATAATCATATAAAAGGATGTGCTGAGCTATCAACTGATCTTAGATTGACAGAGCATCTGTTTGACAGATCTGTAACACCCTGTTGCTGGGAATAACTAGCAAATATCTCTGTTCAGAATAATTTTAACTCCTGTGTCCAGTGTAGCTGGACATAGATGGGCCCTGTTCAATACCTTAGCTGTGGCTAAAAGATTGCTGACACTTGTCATGGATGCAACCATTGTTGGTGTTCCCCATTTTTAAAGGGGGGGACAAAAGGGTGTATTCCAGTTACCGAGGGATCACACTCCAAAGCTTGCCTCAGAAATCTTTTACTGGGGTGCTGAAATAGAGATTCCATTCAATAACTTCTCTGTTGACACAGTGGTACCCCATTGACAGTATATGGTTTTCCAAACAAGCCCTGGATTACTAAGGAACTAAAAGGTCTCCTGAATGAGAAAAACAGAGCATTCAAATCCGGTGACAAAGAGGCTGTGAAGGACGTACAGCATATGCTAAAGAAAAAGATGAGTGAAAGAAAGGAAGCTTACAAATCTAAAATAGAAAACAAACTCACTCAGAATAACATGAAGGATGTATGGAATGGACTGGCCATAATTACTGGACTCAAGCAATCCAGGGCTCAGGTGCTAGAAGGAGATCTAGACAAAGCTAACACCCTGAACACAATTTCTTAAAGATTTTCCCTCCTACTTCCACCTTCTTCCAATGACCAGTCCCCTCACACAATCCCTACTACATCAACAACTCCTACCACATCAACTGGAATGGCCACTGACGAGTCCATCTCTGACCATCAGAATAGACTGGCAATAACTGAAGACCAATTAAGGAGCCAACTGAAGAAGCTACACCTAGGAAAAGCTGCAGGACCAGATAAAGTCAGTCCTCGAGTTTGTAAGGTCTGTACTGACCAACTTTGTAGTGTCCTTTGTTACCTGTTCAGTCTGTTCCTAAGGCTTCAGAAAGTGTCATTGTTGTGGAAAATATCCTGCATTGTTTCTGTGCCAAAGAAGGCACTATTCTAATGAATACACACCAGTGCCACGTACATCTCACATCATGAAGACCTTTGAGTGGCTGGTCCTGGACTATTTGAGTCTTATTGAGGTAGATCACCTGGACCCACTGAAGTTTGCCTATTGGACAAAAATTGGAGTGGAGGATGCAATTATTTATGTGCTCCACAAAGCTTATTCTAACCTGAACAAAGCTAGCAGCACTGTAAGGATTATGATTTTGTGATTTCTCCAGTGCCTTCAGTACTATCCAGCCATCTCTGTTATGGGGTAAACTCAGAAATATGCAGGTGGATGAGCCTGTTGTGTCCTGGTTAATGGACTGTCTGTCAGGCAGACCACAGTTTGTGAGACTCAAGGACTGTGTTTCTGATATGAGCAACACTGAAGCACCACAAGGAGCAGTCCTGTCTTCTTTCCTCTTTACTTTGCATACCTTAGACTATAAAAATAACACCAGGTCATGTCACTTTTAGAAATTCACAGATGATTCTGCACTTATGGAGTGTATTGATAAATAGTATGTGACAGAGTATAGGAATCAGGTGTAAGAGTTTGCTTCTTGGTGCAAAGAGAATGTCTTAACATCAGCAAAACCAAGGAAATGGTTATTGACTTCCGCCACACCAAAGAGCCTCAATGTCCGGTCATTATACAAGGAGTGGGTATAGGGGTCGGTCTACTCCTACAAGTACTTGGTGGTCCACATTAATGACAGGTTGGACTAGTGTCATAACATAGAGGAACTTTATAAGAAAGGGCAGGGCAGACTCTTTTTGCTCAGGAGACTTTCTTTAATGTGGGCAGTGACACCCTTCACATCTTCTATAAATCACTGATGGCCAGTGTAATTTTCAATGCTGTGGTGTGCTGGGCTGGTAACATCACTTCAAGAGAGGCCCACTGAATCAACATGGTAATTAAAAGGGCAAGCTTAGTTATAGGATGCACTCTGGACTCCAGGGGGAGGTAGTAGCGAAGGACAGTATTAATACAAAACTTTATGAACATTATGAACAATTCTGCACATCCCCTCTCTGACGCACTAACACTGAGTACTTTCAGTTAACAAACCATTTAGTAGAAGTGTGTCAAGAAATACTGCGGTGGCTACTTTATACCAACACCAATAAATCAACATAATGCCTCACTGGGACTGGGACTGCCAAGTCAGAACTTTTCGTTCTTTTGAATTTTTCTTGCTTTATACTAATTCCAGTGTGTGTTCAGACCAAAGTGTGTTTATTTACTTATCAACCTATTTATGTATATATTTATTTAAAGAGCTTCTGTAAAAAGCCAAATTTCCCCTACAGACAAATACAGTTCTATGCCTTAGATTCAAGAGAAGCAATGTTGATGATGTCATGACCTTAGAACAGTAAATAAGTATTTGTCCTTGGACAAGTGCTTGAGGGGTCATGGGGGTTTGCCAACTTTGTCTACCATGTGCTTTGTGGATTTAAAAAAATGTACACTATATCTTGTGGAAGGCATTACAAGAACATGGGGTCCCTGTGACACTCCCGGGTGTAATTTGATTCCCTTACTTGTGGAGCGAGAGATGTACTTGAATACTTGGAAACATAATGGTTGCATTTCTACTGTTTGAAGTTAATGTTCTCCTACTGGACTCTTTAGAATGCAATCTCCAATTTATACTGAAAAAGTTTATAGATGAGTGCAATGCAGATGAGATGAAAATTAGCATCTACAAATTTGAGGTCATAGTCCTGTCCTGGAAAATACTGGTATGATCCCTGCAGATGACCCATGTAGAGGAATTCAAATACCTTAGACACTTGTTCAAGAATGCGATAAGATTTAAACTTGAGACTGACCACTGAATTGGTATAGCAATGTAAGTTTTATGAACATTATACAGGATCATGGTGGTGAAGTGGGAGCGAAGCCTGTGGATACAGCTGTTAGTTTACTGGCCAGTTTGTAAATGAATCCTAACTTCTGGTAATGAGGTCTGAATAGTGCCAGGAAAAACATCCCAATAATTATTTAGCCAGCTAAGGCTTTTTGTGTTTTTGCTTTGGTATTTTTCCTCATTCTTCCTTGTAGAACTCTACTTCAGGAATATACTTAGGCTGTTTTGTCATTGCATTGCATGTTTGAGGTCTTCCTACATATTGCCAGTAAAATTCAAGTTTTTGGAAATGTAATAATTATTCTTCCAGTAAGTATTTTCTGGGTGATTTTGAAGTATATTTAGAATCATTTTCTTGCAATACCCAAACGTTTTTTTAGCATCAGTGTCTTCACTAATTCTTCAACATTTGCTTCTTGGATTTGTTGATATTTGGTTCATTCCATTCTTTCTTCCACCCGCATCCTGTGCTGCTGGCTGCCAGATAACCCTAAACCATAATATATCTACCCTCATACTTAATTGTGTATCTGCTGCTTACTTCAAATACTTCATCTTTTTTGTTTTTTTTTTCTTTCTTTGATGTATCTTGTGTACTTGTGCCCAAAATGTTACACTTTAATTTAATCAATCACCCGCACCTTGTCCCAAAAAAGTATTTGGTTGATCTAAAACCCCTTTTTACATACAGTGGTGTGAAAAACTATTTGCCCCCTTCCTGATTTCTTATTCTTTTGCATGTTTGTCACACAAAATGTTTCTGATCATCAAACACATTTAACCATTAGTCAGATATAACACAAGTAAACACAAAATGCAGTTTTTAAATGATGGTGTTTATTATTTAGGGAGAAAAAAAATCCAAACCTACATGGCCCTGTGTGAAAAAGTAATTGCCCCCTTGTTAAAAAATAACCTAACTGTGGTGTATCACACCTGAGTTCAATTTCCGTAGCCACCCCCAGGCCTGATTACTGCCACACCTGTTTCAATCAAGAAATCACTTAAATAGGAGCTGCCTGACACAGAGAAGTAGACCAAAAGCACCTCAAAAGCTAGACATCATGCCAAGATCCAAAGAAATTCAGGAACAAATGAGAACAGAAGTAATTGAGATCTATCAGTCTGGTAAAGGTTATAAAGCCATTTCTAAAGCTTTGGGACTCCAGCGAACCACAGTGAGAGCCATTATCCACAAATGGCAAAAACATGGAACAGTGGTGAACCTTCCCAGGAGTGGCCGGCCGACCAAAATTACCCCAAGAGCGCAGAGACGACTCATCCGAGAGGTCACAAAAGACCCCAGGACAACGTCTAAAGAACTGCAGGCCTCACTTGCCTCAATTAAGGTCAGTGTTCACGACTCCACCATAAGAAAGAGACTGGGCAAAAACGGCCTGCATGGCAGATTTCCAAGACGCAAACCACTGTTAAGCAAAAAGAACATTAGGGCTCGTCTCAATTTTGCTAAGAAACATCTCAATGATTGCCAAGACTTTTGGGAAAATACCTTGTGGACTGATGAGTCAAAAGTTGATCTTTTTGGAAGGCAAATGTCCCGTTACATCTGGCGTAAAAGGAACACAGCATTTCAGAAAAAGAACATCATACCAACAGTAAAATATGGTGGTGGTAGTGTGATGGTCTGGGGCTGTTTTGCTGCTTCAGGACCTGGAAGGCTTGCTGTGATAGATGGAACCATGAATTCTACTGTCTACCAAAAAATCCTGAAGGAGAATGTCCGGCCATCTGTTCGTCAACTCAAGCTGAAGCGATCTTGGGTGCTGCAACAGGACAATGACCCAAAACACACCAGCAAATCCACCTCTGAATGGCTGAAGAAAAACAAAATGAAGACTTTGGAGTGGACTAGTCAAAGTCCTGACCTGAATCCAATTGAGATGCTATGGCATGACCTTAAAAAGGCGGTTCATGCTAGAAAACCCTCAAATAAAGCTGAATTACAACAATTTTGCAAAGAAGAGTGGGCCAAAATTCCTCCAGAGCGCTGTAAAAGACTCATTGCAAGTTATCGCAAACGCTTGATTGCAGTTATTGCTGCTAAGGGTGGCCCAACCAGTTATTAGGTTCAGGGGGCAATTACTTTTTCACACAGGGCCATGTAGGTTTGGATTTTTTTTTCTCCCTAAATAATAAAAACCACCATTTACAAACTGCATTTTGTGTTTACTTGTGTTATATCTGACTAATGGTTAAATGTGTTTGATGATCAGAAACATTTTGTGTGACAAACATGCAAAAGAATAAGAAATCAGGAAGGGGGCAAATAGTTTTTCACACCACTGTATGTGATCCTGGAAATTCCTGAATTAACCATCCATGTAATTTGCTGAGACTCACTTACTCATTCACACATACCAGAGTGATACCACAGTTTTACGTATAAATAGCATTGAAACATTAAATGTATCCCATGTTGGACAGCATTTTTTTTGTTCTTCTTATTGCCTAAAACAAAAATATGTTTGACCAAGCAATGATCAAGTGCTGTGTTTGTTCTCTTTATATATTTAAAGTATAATTTTGCATAATACATTTGAATCACAAATTCACCTTTTGAGACGTAGACAACCTGATGAATGAACAATTGAGGAACAGTAAAGACAAGTACAAAGATGCTAGAATCCAAAAAAATATGCTCAACCCTATTGAACACCTTTCGGTTGAATTAGAATGATGATTCTGTGTAATGGCTTCTCATCAACATTATTACTCGACCCCACAAATGTGGTGGGTACCGCAACCTGCTATCAGCGCATGCTCCCAACCTCACTCCACAAGTGCAGTTTTGGCTAAATACACACCAAAATGTTGTAGAAAGCCTTCCCAGAAGAGAGGAGGCTGTTATAGCTACAAAGGGTTTTAGAATGGAATGTCCAACAACTCATATTAAGTGTGATGGTAAGGTATCCACAAACTATTGACCATGTATTGTACACTATATTGCCAAAAGTATTGGGACGCCTGCCTTTACACACGCATGAACTTTAATGACATCCCATTCTTAATACATAGGCTTTAATATGAGGTTGGCCCATTCTTTGGAGCTGTAACAGCCTCAACTCTTATGGGAAAACTTTCCGCAACGTTTAGGAGTTAGTTTATGGGAATTTTTGACCATTCTTTCAGGAGAGCATTTGTGAGGTCAGCCACTGATGTTGGATGAGAAGGCCTGGCTCGTAGTCTCTGCTCAAATTCATCTCAAAGGTGTTCTGTCGGGTTGAGGTCAGGGCTCTGTGCAGGCCAGTCAAGTTCCTCCACACCATACTCGTTCATCCATTTCTTTATAGACCTTGCTTTGTGCACTCTTGCGCAGTCATGTTGGAGCAGGAAGGGGCCATCCCCAAACTGTTCCCACAAAGTTGGGATCATGAAATTGTCCAAAATGGCTTAGAATGCTGAAGTATTAAGAGTTCCTTTTACTGGAACTAAGTGGCCAAGCCCAACTCCTGAAAAACAATCCAAAAACCACAATCCCCCCACCACCAAATGTTACCCTTGACACATTGCAGTCAGGCAAGTAGTGTTCTCCTGGTAATCACCAAACCCAGACTCATCCATCGGATTTCCAGACAAAGAAGCGTAATTTGTCACTCCAGAGGACATGTCCCCACTCCTCTAGAGTCCAGTGGCAGTGTGCTTTACACCAGGGGTCCCCAACCACCGGTCCGCGACCCACTACCGGGCCGCAGCTGTCTGACAGCCGGGCCGCGAGAGAACTGCCGGCAACGGAGACTCACTCAGACTTTTCAGAACGCTTGGCGGGCGGGGCTTTGCAGCGGCGCAGAGAGAGGAGAGAGACCGAGGTGAGAGACTATTACAACAATGTATTTTTATGGTCCTGACAGTTTCCCCATATGACACGAGTCTATAGAAATCGCGTTACTACGAAGTACATTCAGCAGATGCTTTCATTACAACGAAGTGACCTTGAAATGCCTGAATGAATCATCCACAGAGCAGTTAGATCTGTGGTCGCAGCTCAGATGTGCATGTTTGCACAACGATCCCCAAACAGAAACATTGTAAAAAAAATTCTTTCTTCAAACTTTCCTCGTACTGTTTTTTTTTTTGCTGTTTTTGTTTTCTGTGGTTTTCAGTGATATCTTTTGCTTATTGCTTGTCAACATTTGAAAAACATCCATTGGAATTTAACTCATTGTCACCCTCCTATAGAAACGGCAGACACGAAAAAAACGATAACAGTGTTAATGTTTGTGATGTGCAATCTGTTGGAATGGCAAATGCAAAGCATATGTCTTTGTTATATGCAAAAAAAGAAGAAAAATCTCAGGTTGCAAACGTATGCAAACTGCTTAATAACTTAATAATAATAGAAATGTTATGTAAATTGTGTATAAAACTGCCCCCCCCTCCCACTCTCCCCCCCCCCCGACCGGTCCATGGAAACATTTGCATCTAATAAAGTGGTCCTTGCTGTCAAAAAGGTTGGAGACCACTGCTTTACACCACTTCATCTGACGCTTTGCATTGCATTTGGTGATGTAAGGCTTGGATGCAGCTGCTCGACCATGGAAACCCATTCCATGAAGCTCTGTACACACAGTTTTTGAGCTTTTGTAGGTCTATAGCTATTGACTCTGCAGATAGTTGCCGACTTCTGCACACTGTGTGCCTCAGCATGCGCTCTCCCCGCTCTGTAATTGTACATTTACGTGGCCCACCACTTCGTGGATGAGTTACTTTTGTTCCTAATTGCTTCCACTTTGTTATAATACCATTAACAGTTAACTATGGAATATTTAGTAGCAAGGAAATTTCACAAATGGACTTATTGCATGCATCCTATCACGGTACCACGCTTGAATTTACTGAGCTCCTGAGAGCGACCCATTCTTTCCCAAATGTTTGTAGAAGTCTCCATGCCCAGGTGCTTGATTTTGTACACCTGTGGCCATGGAAGTGATTGGAAGACCTGAATTCAATGATTTAGAGAGGTATACCAATACTTTTGGCACTATAGTGTATGTTAAGTATAACTGGCATAAACTTTTAGTCCCTCAACTGTAGTAAGGTATTGGAGCTTGGTCTTATGTTTTTTCCCCATTTTTAGTTAAATGGAAAGAATGTAACTTGATACATTACTGGGAAATTCTCTTTTAACTGAATTTCATTTCTGCTAAACTGATCCTCTCAGTTAATGAAAAAACATTGACAATCTTAGATGCTTCATTAAGAGCAGTCACAGTTGGTTAACCAATTATATGTGTGTGTATGTATGTGTACTGTGTATAGCATTAAAGCTACTTATCCAAGGAGGTTCAAATAATACATTGACTGTGCTAACAATTTACAAAGCAATCTGACAAAAAGTCCAGCAAAACTGACTCTTGGATTAAAGGACCTCCTGAGTTTTGCCAAATGTGTTGTGTTCTTATACTGAATAAACCTGATTGACAGAAAACTTAAGCAGTGTTGAGGTAATGAGTGAAGAAGTGGCTCTTCAAATGCTGCTTGAATGTCATTAGACAAAATGGATTTTTGAATTCTGACAATTTTTGCTACAAGATGACTCCAAACCTAATATTGCAATCCTTGCTGTCTAGTTATTTAGATATTACAGTATGGAAGGGTCCAGTTCATTTTTGATTAAATCTTTATAATAGTTTTGGCTTTAGAACTGCAATAGTTAATTCACTAACAAAAATATTAATTCTGTCAATTTCAGTCTTTAGGAAGTACCAATAATGCTGTGAATATTTTTTTCTAATTTTTGTTCTAAAATTAAACCATTTGTCATTTTCAATAGATGCTAAGTTAACCATGCTATTTTATGTGAGAATGAAGACATTAATCAATAGAGTATGAAGTTCATAGTTATGGTTATTCATGTATTCATTATTTTTTATAGGAAATACCACACCCATCTTCTGCAGTTTGATGGTGAAGGGGGCTGGAAATTTGAGAAGTTAGATACAGCAACCCGTCTCTCTCTTACTGAAGAGAAACAGCGGCTTGAGGTGCAGCTTGCTGGGGTCCCTAAGATGCAAAGGCGACTGGCTGACCTTTGCAGGATGTTGGGAGAGGACAGCAATGTATCTGAATCCACTGAAAATGAAGACAAAGAAAATATGAGCAGTAGCAAATTAAATATATCTGATGAGTGAAAGGAAAAAGATCTAAAAACCATAGGGTCATAGTTGACAATCTAAATAAATACATTAGAACAGTTGGCAGTTCATGGTGAGATGGACAATAAGTAAGCTTTGTAATGCATAGATTTAATCAGAGTGACAGCAAAGGATACATATGTAGGAAAAATGGTTGATTGCAGATTTTTCAGCCCAGTAATGCTTTTTTTCTATTTCTATCCATCAGACCTGATTAACCAATTAACCAATTGTGGGTGGTCAAAGCCCATCAAAGCAACATTGGGTGCAAGGCAGGTAATAACTCTGGATGTGGTGCTAATCCATTGCCTTATCCTCACACACCCAAACTCACAAAGTGCAATTTAAAGTCACCATTTAACCTACCATGATTGTCTTTATTGATCTGTATTCTCAGTTTAATTTATCTGTATAGATGTACTGAAACTGTAAACTGTGCCTGCACAGGGAAGTTGGAATATAAAAACTAATACCAGGTAAAAATTCATACAGGCAAGTAGAAATCTTGAGTCCCAATACAAAGCTCAAGAGATTAAAAAAGGTTTTGACACAAAAAAGAAGCACAGAGTAAGGATTGGTATCTTATAATTTAAGCAGCTAGATGTGTTTAAACAACCCTTGGCTGATGGCTGAATAATTACTGTCAGATGGCAATGGAAGCAGGAGGCTTGGTAGAAATATCATGCCGGGTGCCTGACAATTTAATACTGTGGAATTTTCTCAAACCCCGGTGCTTACAGTTTCCCTTAACATAATACTGATTTAAAAATCAGAATGCACATATTTACATTATTTCATTATATTGCCATTTCAATCTAACCACTTAATTATGAACTTTTGTTAAATATTTGATAATGATGGAGGAACTACATTCAAGTGGTGCGCTATATAAAAACTAACCTCTAGAAAATATGTATTTTACAGTATATAAACAAAACTATACAAATATCTTTAAAAAACGGTCCTATAGTGATATGCATCATGGAGGCACAGTGGTTAATGCTGCTACTGCACAGATCCAGGAAATGGGTTTAATTATGCATTGTCTATGGAACTGACATATTATCCTTATGCTTGTATGGGGTTTCCTTGGGGATTCCAGCTACCCCAGACAGTTGATGTGCATGTCTGAGTGAGTGTGTTCGTTGGTCAGAGACTGTTGACCCACCCAGGCTATGATGGTCTTTGCTAGATCCTGATGCTGCCAACTTCTGCTCGATGCAGCTCTCATATGTAGAAAAAGAAAGCTCAGAACATGGGTGAATACCATGGTTTTGAGTGGTATGACGGCATGGCGGTTAGCACTGCTGTTTTACAGTTTAATAGACCAGAGTGTGCTCTCCAGGCTAGTCACCATCTGTGAAGTCTGTGAAGTTTGCTGGTTTTCCCCATGGTTGCATGTTTTCAGACTACATCCTGCTCATCCAGTGGCCCAGAGATCTTTTAGGTTGGGTTAATTGACAGCTGAGGACTGTCCTGGTATATGTGAGTGTGCCTTGTGATAGACTGATATACTATTGAAGATTTAAGGTTGATCTGAGTACATGCTATAAAGACAGGGTTTCTGTCACCGTGTACTGGAGAAAGAATGTTTTGTAAATGGAGGGGTACGTGGATTGTATAGTTCTGCTTAATGTGAAATGCCAGTTAAAAAATTAAAAAGCCTCCAAGAATGTGAAAGTAAAGGTTTGTAAATATATTGGTCTTAATTAAGTGCCACTGGGTTTCCTTCTTAGGATCTCCTGTCTATAGTATTAGTTGGAGAAGTCAGTTTTAGTCTTCTGAGGATTCTTATACTCTTCACTTCTTCATTGATGAACCTTGTTGTTAATTGCATCTTGTTATTTGCTCATATTTAGTTGTTTTTAATTTAAATGACATAAATGTTTCAGATGTTAATTCTAAATAATATATAAATATCTGATGTTTTTAGAAGGAGGCATATATTTAAAACTTTCTACCTAGTAAAAAATGCCTTGTCCTTTTTATAGGTATTACTAGACTGATTCAGAGAGAAGAATGCTGAATACTAACAGATAATTTGCAGCTAGTTAGGACCAGGCACTTTGTTTCAGCATTACAGTCTTTGTAATGTGTGGTAAGGGTTCTTACTGCAGTTTTGTTATCTGTTACAGTTGATTAAACCTTTCCTTTTTGTTCTCATTTTAGTGTGAATGTACCTTTGATAGTTGTTCATGATTGATATAGCATACTTCATGGAGAGCATTAATAATAATATTACAGAAACTAAACATGTATATGCATCTAAAGACTGAAAGGAGAATTTAAATAAAAAGATCTTAGATATTTAAGAAGTGGTCTCCTGTCAGCACACTCTGTGAGAAAATATGTTCTACTTATTGGACCGCATTTTGTTTGGAATGCTATAAATGAAATTAGAATTTATCTTTCCTCAAAATTCAGATTGTTTGTTTCTTAAATAAAATTTTCTCAGTGGGAAGTTCAGAAGTAAACCACATGATAGACAACAGTGGAATTTAGTTGAGTATTAAGTAATGCTTTAACAATTGAAAAATGAAAAAACTTCTTTACATAGAGAAGGATGAAAGTCTGAAATTAACCGCCCAGTCATGGAGTTGAAATAAATAAAATTTCTACTGGTTTTTAAAAAGTGATTTTTTTTTTACAAGTTAATTATCAGTGAACTAAATAATGCAGGTTACATGTATACTACTACATTACATGAAATTACAGTTTAATTTTAAAAAATAATTTTAAAATGTTATAAATTGATAGGGATAGAATTTACTGAACACCATTCAGCAAGCAAATTGAACATTAAATAGAAGCAGAATGTATAGGACATAAAATGAGTATGAGTTAAGTTTTAAAATGCTCTAGGAAAATGTGAATTTGAAGTGATATAATAGAGAATTTCCTCAATTGAGTAGCACACTGCTGAACAGGGACGGAGTGAGGCCATGGCTTTGGTATAAATTGAAACGCAACATCTTGTTAAACTGGGCTCCAGGCAAGTCCAGGTAGATATTTGTTTTTTTCAGAATTTTCAAACTGAACACACTTCTGTAATGAATAAGAAATTGTTGTAGTCAACTTAGAAATTAAAATGTAAGGGAATTGGGAATGCTGAGAAAAATGTGCAAAAAAAACATTTTGTAGCTGAAGAGTTCAAAATACTGTAAAACATCACATGCAAAACTGAAAACCAAAATCAACATGAGGTAATACATATACATATATATAACAACAAAGAAGACCATGTATGCTGTGGTCGAAATTTAACATCTTATTAAAGAAAGAAACATCCTGTAACAGGACAAATCAGTTATCAGGTAGGAGAAAAGCTGTTCATTGTATCTTTTAATTACTCCTCACAAAATGCCTTAGAGGGAGCATTCTTCAAAAGCAGTCCGTTACAGCCTGGTCAGAATGATCAGAGAAACAAAGAATAGAGGTTAATTTTATAAACTATTGAATTTACATACAGTGTCAATCAATGCATACATTTACTCTGGTTGGTTTGATGGTTTACACCCAAATGACTTGTATAAAATATAAGTAAGTTTATTGTATTGTATTCTTATTCTTGTTATACCTTTGAGTTGAACCCTTGGAATTTCTGTGCATATAACAACTGTCAATTTTGTTTGTTTTACAGGGCATCTGCTGATGTCTTAGTCATCTTTCAGTACATTTTGTTGTTCACTTGACCTTTATCTGGTTTCCTGATATGCCTGCAAAGGTTTCTGGCATGCAGTAACCCTTTATGCTATTTCTTTAAGATTAATGCTATGCTACCCTAAAATTATTCTTCCACACCGCAAGCAATTTGGCATAAACATTTACATGTACCAGAAATGAGAGATTACATAATGTATGTTTTTGAAATATTGCAGATAAAGTGCGAGTTATAAAAAAAAAAAGTGTATGTTTTAATGGTTGAGATCAGT
Source organism: Erpetoichthys calabaricus (assembly GCF_900747795.2). Taxonomy (NCBI): domain Eukaryota; kingdom Metazoa; phylum Chordata; class Cladistia; order Polypteriformes; family Polypteridae; genus Erpetoichthys; species Erpetoichthys calabaricus. The sequence goes on along the minus strand of NC_041404.2, from coordinate 68,117,400 downwards.
GTTGAGCAGTTTTAAAAGGGTCTTACAGTGGACATGGAAAAAACGTTATTGCAGTATTCAGTAACAGTTTCAGAGGAAAAATAGTTTGTGGAAGTTATGGCAAGTGCTGGTGTATTACAGTAGAAGTATAAAACTACTAAAGATAACAAGTCAATGGCTTAGACTTGTATCATGATGATCTCATTACTAGCAAACCTGCCGTTTACAAGCTCAGTTCCTAGAGAAAACACACTTACAGCAATAGCTGTGGGTGTTTGATCCACCCAGTTTTTAATAAGAAGTCAATTCTTGCTGTTATTTATTGATATGGGTTTTCGGAGGTCTCATTCTACCACATCAAATATTCCCAGTACTGTAGATTTTCTTTGGGAAGACATTTTTCTGCAGTGAAGTAGATTAACACTTCATAGTGATTCACTTTTTCCATTTCTTTCTTTCCCAATATTTTACTGAAATTAAAATCTAATGATGAATACACATAGGTACAAGTGGGCCTGACTTAGCTGCTGGCTTCCTAGTTGCAAGCTTGTAAAAAAGGCAGTTAAAGACTTCTAGTGAAGCTCTTCTAGAGTAAAAGAAATCAATTTAGGAGTCTGAATCTTAACAAGCAAGTAAAGTAAATGAAACCAAAAATGTTCTCTAACAGCCTTTATTCAATTGAGATAAGAAGCCAATAAAGACTTTAACCATTTTTTCTGGAATGAAAACTTAGTCTGCAGCTGTCCAAAAAACGGAATGTAACACTAGAATAAAATATAAATAGTGACAAAACGAGAACTGTGTCTTTAAGGTAAGTGATGAAACGAGAGAACACATACCTACAATTGTAAACTTGTAGGTCTAGTAAATTGAGACTAATTCCAAACATTAAATATGGTGTAGCTGGACTTTATTCAGAAAGTAAACTTACAAAGAGGTAGAGAAGGGCTATATTAGTGTGTGAAAAAAAGAAAAAATAGTATTTCTTGGCTGAAAACAAAACACGATATTTAACCTGTTGGTAATTCATCAGATAATGTTCTCTATTAAGTAGATACATGGTGCTGGCATTTGAAGGCATTTTTTTGCATATGTAAAAGAAAGGACCTCATTGAGGAAGTGATCGTACTGCTAACAGAAAAATCTTAAGAGAACCTAAATTAAATGAGTGAAATGAAATTAATTTCAATTGAACAAAACATGAGACAAAACACACTGAATTAGTAGATTATGGTTATGTTCTTCCTTCCAGTTGCGTCTCAGGCATTAAAGTTAGAAATTAAGATGACCAATTAAAGAATGAATTCATAATGTCAAGAATGTCAGTGTGCTTGTTAGAAGAATAGTTCAAGATAACTTGTTCCATAGACTTACTAGTCTAATGCCTATGTTACATTTACTAAGTTTGCATCTATGTTGTGATGTTCTGACTGAAGTACTTATTAGAATGCCCCCGCTAACGTGAACCTTATTCATTTTTTCAAATATTTCACCCATTCATTTTGGGTTGTTTAGGTGGCAACAACTTTTATTTCTATTGCACATTTTCATACACAGGATATAGCTGAAAGTGCTTTATAAGATCTCAAATAAATATTTGCAAGAAAAGAAAAACAGATTAAAATTATATAAGAATGATGATAAATAACATGCAAAAAATAAATCAATATGCACTTACAGTACATAAAATAGAGATATAATTAACAGAAAAGTAGAGTCCTTATATATAGATTTTTTTTAAGTCTCTAAAGATGAGTCTGATGATAAAGTCAAATGGCCAGGGAGTACAGGAAGCTGGAAAAAAACAAAATCTGCATGGATTCCAAGGTCAAGAGACCACCCAGCCTCCTATGGCCATCCTACCTAAAATAAATGTTCTTAAGTCATTCCTTCTTGTTTTTTAGGCTTTGTCCCTGAGGATTTGATGCAGTGGGTCTCGTGGACAGTAGGGGTTCCCACCTTCATTCAGGCATCAGAGGTGGCTGCACAAGACTTCGATCAGGTGGTGGTGGTGCAAAACCCCACCACAGAAAAAAATGGAAAAGAAAGCTTAGAAAAGTATAGATTAATAATAATTGCAAATCCACGAAGAATAAGATTATTCTGTGGAAGTATAATCTATTAGGAGTATACAGATAGATAGATAGATAGATACTTTATTAATCCCAATGGGAAATTCACATTCTCCAGCAGCAGCATACTGGTACAATAAATAATATTAAAGAATGATAATAATGCAGGTGAAAAACAGACAATAACTTTGTATAATGTTAAATGTTAACGTTTACTCCCCTGGGTGGAATTGAAGAGTCGCATAGTTTGGGGGAGGAACGATCTCCTCAATTTGTCTGTGGAGCAGGACAGTGACAGCAGTCTGTCGCTGAAGCTGCTCTTCTGTCTGGAGATGATACTATTAAGTGGATGCAGTGGATTCTCCATAATTGATAGGAGCCTGCTGAGCGCCCTTCTCTCTGCCACAGATGTTAAACTGTCCAGCTCCATGTCAACAATAGAGCTTGCCTTCCTCACCAGTTTGTCCAGGCGTGAGGCGTGAGTAGAACGAAAACGTACCTTCGAGAAAGCCAAATTAAAGCAGTGGGTTTTTTGGGTTTTTTTTTTTTTTTTTGATGTTCCACAGTGTTAGGCTGTCATCTACTGGTAAAATATTCCAGATTTTGGAGCATAAAAGCAAAAGGTTGCCTCACCACTTCTTTTATACTTGGTTCTTGAAAAAAATAAGCAAATGGCTTTTAGAAGATCTAAGATTAAGGTTATGAGTTGGAGTGTTGGGTGACAGGCACTCCATCATATTAGAAGGAGCATGATTATTTAAAGCTTTATATTTCATTAGTATTACATTAAAGTCAGCTCTAAAGGACACAGGTAACCAATATAATGATGTTAAAACTGGTGAGATGCACTCAAACATTATTTTTCTAGTTAATATTTTTCCTCCTCCGTTCTGCACTAATTTTGCAACTGATCAATGTCTTTCTTAGGTAGTCATTTAGAAGTTCATTACAGTAATCTGACTAAAAACAAAAACATGAATTCATTTTTCAGCATCTTGCAATGTTATAAAAGGTCTGACTTTTGCAATGTTCCTCAAATGGAAAAAATGAAATCCTAGTAAATCCTTGTTAATGTGAGATTTAAAATTAAAAGGTCAGGGTCCATGGTTACACCTAAATTCTTCACTTCAACCTTGACTTTACCCTTTGTTCATATCCTGCATCAATCATTTCTATACTGTAATTAGGAAGTTCATCTCAGGAATGCATACGTTTGTTATATCCTTCTTATGCTAGGATGTTCTCATGTGCACACATTGTAAGTGCTTTATAGTAGCTTAAGCCAAACTTCTCTTGACTTACTCGAATCAGCTCATTGTAAAAAGGAGCATCCTGCGAACAGTTTTATCTCCTCTGTGCTTTGCCTTGTTGTGGACACTGACAAATCCATTTTACACTGCAAGGTTTACTACAGGATGACCTTCTTGGCTCTGTGCAGTTAAATCTTAATACTTTTCATTTTGTCACTCAAAACTAACATGCTCAATGTTAAACAATTTCAACACATCACTCCAATTGTGAATTTTGGCAAAATTCCTCAATTCCTATGAATACTAACCACCGTGTCACTGTTGAACTCCACCTATGACCCTTCCCTAAATCAGACAATGATGGTAGCTACAGAGCTTGCTTTTTTTAAGGCAATTTGGCACCCACTCTCATGGGTTACCATCTCAAAAGGTTTTTGAAAGTCAAGGTAGACGATATAAATGTATTCCATTGCCACTGAATATTTCTGATGCTTTCTCATAAAAACCTAGCATAACTTAAAAAGAGGATGTTCCCCTCAATATTACCCCAAAAACAACACTGATCACAATCAATATTTGAATTTTTGCACCCAGTCACCCTTTTCAAGTATTAAAGGTAGCTTCTCTGTTTGATCTTATTAGAGCAAAGAATCTGTTATATTTAGTTGTGGAGGGTTTTATTTAAGTTAAGAAATGAAATGACATTAGTAAAACTTAACACCTCTTTTACGGAGCCATTACATAAAAGGTACTGTATCTTTGTTAAATATGTGTTACGTGAGCTGGCACCTGCTTCACAGTTTTCGTTGAGCAGAATATGTGGGAGAGGAAGCTGTGGGAACAGCCATTCAAGATAATGTTAAATCTGACCTGAACCTACATGAGATGTGCTGTCACACATAATTCCTAATTATGTATAATCACATTAAAATCATGGAATAAATGTCTGAATATTGGATTTACTTTGCAGAATGCACCTTATGGAGGGGTAGATATGTCTGCAAAGAGAAGCAGGTTACTGTGTCGCATATTTTATTAGGACATATGCGAAGTGAGCCAGAGACACGGGCACTGTCCAGACTGAGATGGCTCTTGCTGAATATTGTGCATGTTGTATCAACAACTGTACATATTTCTGGATGCCTAGAACTGATCAGTTTCATTCAATTCTATTCAGTGGGAAATTAATATTAATATTTTGATGTAATATTTAATGTTTTCATTATTTTACAACTGTACTGAACAGCCACGAGTATTGCTACATTTATTTCAAAGTTTGTTTTTCAAACGAATTTCAGTTCTTTCTCTGAAACTCACACAGTATAGATAACATACATGCCATGAGAGTTTTAAAACAACAACATAAAAAAAAAAGATGATGTGCACTACCTGTCAGGTTGGAGGGTATTTCTGACTTTAGCAAATGTTGCCTTCATCAGCTTCACACAGATTTACAAAATATTTGTGAACAGAAAGATGAATGGTGTAAAAATAAAAAAGCAGTTTTAATTTAGAGTGCACCTCCAATACATGTACAGTTCCACTTCCACAAAATATACTTGTGATTTGTAAATTAAATAAATAAGCCCTGTAAAAAATAACTTATCAGCTACAGAAAACTAGACATGAAATGTAACAAATATTTGTTCAAATATCCACATATACATTTTCTGAAGAAGATTATTTCGATTGAGGGTTGCACAGAGCCTGAGTTTCTAACCTGGCAGCATTGGGTGCAAAGCAGAAACCCACCCTGGATGACATCTTAGTGTGCACTCACACACCCCGACACCAGTCCAGCTCAGAATTTCTAATCGGCCTAACATGCATGTCTTTGGGATACCAGCAAGCATGTACTTCTTTATCTTGTTATTGCTTCCATAATTTTAACTGCGATGCAAACTTCCAGGCATTATCACAAATACACTTACAGTAGATAGACCTTAATATGAATTCTGTTTTTATTTTTACTTTAAATATATTGTTGCCATTTTCCAATATGTTTTATCAATTCCAGTCTCACAGTGCCAGACATGTAATATATACCTGTGAAAATAACCTTGAGTGAATTTAGCTTAAAAGTGGGTGGGAACAATTAGACAGTTCACTGGTATAACAGTAAAAAATAATCCAACACCTCCGGAAGGGGGGCACCTCAAAGAGGGAGTTAAGATTTAAAACCACAAAGAGATACGGTGCTCCTCGTAACATCAAGCAAGCCTGTGGTTAGGTGGATAAACAGTCCATGGCTGAAAAGTCTCCTAAAAACCCTAGTAAACATGTAAATGTGTGTTGTTTGCATGGAGAATTGAGCATGTGTTAAAAATAAAGAAAGGGGAAAACCTTTCTATAAAACCAGGTTATACTTGGGCATACAAAGACATCGGTGGGCTTGTGGCATAACCGCCAACTACATGTGGTGTCAGTCACTCACCGCTATGATGACACAGTCGGAGTTGTTGCCCTGTGGGAAGGTGAACCTTCAGCCCAGCCTGAGGTCCAGAGTACTCCGATGTTTACTTCTGAAACAGGTTTCCATTAGGGATATCTCTGTACTTTGCTCCATTCAGGTCTCCCACAACCCTGTTTAATCTTCCAGTTCCTGCCTTTGAAAAAACAACCCCACAGTATGATGTTGCACCACTATGCTTCAATGCTGGAATGGTATTGCACAGGTGATTTCCTCCAGATATGACGATTATTTTGGTTTCATCAGACCAGAGAACCTGAGGCTTTAGGTAATTTTAGCAAAGGCCAAGTGGGCTTCCATGTGTCCTTTACTGAGAAGAGACTTTATCTGGCTACTCGGTTGTGTGCTGCAGTGATGGTTGTCCTTAAAGAAGTTTCTTCCATCTCCACACTCCACCAGAGGGACTATTGTGTTCTTGATTATGTCTCTTACAACAGCCCTTCTCCCACGATTGCTCTGTTTGACTGGGAGGCTAGCTCTAGGAAGAGTTATGATTGTTCCAGACATCTTCTATTTAAGAATTATGAAGGCCACTGTGCTCCTGGGATCCTTCATACTGCAGGAATTTTCTGAAGCCTTTCCCCATATCTGTGCCTCTGAGATCTGCAGGCGGATTTGAAGTGTCATAGCAAAGGGTGTAAATACTTGTGTCAATGTGATATTTCAGTTTTTTATTTTTAATAAATTTGCAAAAATTTCCAAAATCCTTTTTTCACTTTGTCATTCTGAGGGGTTGAGTGTTGCTTGATGTGGGGAAAAAAATTAAAACGATTTTAGCATAAGACTGCAACATTGCAAAATGTGAAAAATATGATTTGAATACTTTCTGAATCAACTTTGAAGCATTAGTCAAAAGGACGGTATGATTATATGATTAATTAATCAACCTTCAGTTACCTTGTACTACCGAGCTCCTGAATTGTAACAGTAATTTTAGCGTTCTGTTTTCTCTCCGTGTCATGTCTTTTGATCAGCTCCTTTTTCTCTCTTTCCCTGTCTTTCCATAATTATTTGACATAATACACAAGGAAAAGTGGGACACTGCATCCCCCCACCGAATGTTTAAAGTGCCAGAGAACAGAATGAAGTCGGGGTGGGGTGTTCAGGAAGAACCCTGTATGGGCGAAGCCATTAGAGTGGCAGATTTTGCTGCTGCTCACTACAGACCTTTTATCGAGTTGTCTGAAGACCTCCATTGTAATCTCAAGAATCACACCTGGCCCCGCAAGACTGTCACTGTTACGCCTGTACCTCTGTCTGCACTCAACATGTCATGTAAGTGGTATACCTTGGTTACTTTGCCCAGAACAACTCCACTGGAGATATCAAAATGATTTTTTCATTTCTTTAATTATTCACTCAGAATATCTATTAGTTCTCATGCTACTTACTTTTTCCAATTATCCTGTATTATAATTAATTTAATCTGCCCCATGGTTCCTCAACTGAACATACATGTACACCATTGCAGTTTACTTTATTTATGCCTTTTCTATATCTGCTTAAAATATGTTTTATTAAAATTTATTTTAATTTTCCCACTGCTAAAATCCAACGAAGCTTTAAATGATAGACCATTGTTACCTAGCAGATCATTAACCTCTTTTCTGAATCCCATCCTTATTATAATAAAGTGTATAATCAAGTGAAGACCCTCATCTCCTCTTGATAGTAATTTGACTGACCAGGTAAATGGTGCCTTTATTGTATTGGCTTTTCTTACTTTATTTTTAAGCATTTAACGCCACTCATTTCTACAATACGTGTTATGAGCTGTAATACAAATGAACCTCTGATTCACAATGAAAATCTCCTGTCAGTGCATTCCTTTGTGGTGTGAGGCGATTATCTCAGTAGTCCACAGCATTAAAAATAGAAGTGAATTAAAGGAGAAGAGTGCATAGAAAAGTGTAAAGGAGAATAGGTTCAAATCCCTACATGGCCAGCCAGGGATTCACAATGGTTTCAAACTGATGATTATTATTGATCAGGTAAGAACAGCTTGCAGTTTAAAGTTAATTTTAAATGTGACGCAAGTTAAACAGTATAGAGACAACATCTCAGTGATATGGAACCACAACTAAAAATCCAAAAGAGGTGAAACACTTGACATAGAGAAGCACAAAGACATGGGCTAATTATAAAAGTAGGAAGCAAAAGCTATTAAGAGTTTGAGCCATCTTGTTTAATGTCTTAATTATGAATTTGGTTTTACTTAAGTCAGTTGAATCAGCAGAATTACAGTCTTTCTCCAAATCACTTGATCCCTTGAGGGGTTCTGGGGATGTGGAGCTGGAAAAGGCTTTGAATTGTGGGGGACATTCCATTGCAGTGCCAACTCATCCACAAAATTGCCAGCCATCCTAAAATGCATGTCTTTGGGGATGGTGTAGGAAAAAATTTGTGCAGACGCGGGAGAGCATGTAAACTTCACACATGGCAAGTGACTCAGTGTAGGATTCGAATCCTGGAGTGTGGATCTGTAAAGCCACCTTGCCATCAAAAAGAATTCTTTCAGTTAAGCAGTACATCAAATACTTATTAGACACCAGTGGATGTGCATCTTCACACAAAACAGTTCCTGAAATCAGGAATAACCTACAAAGTCATGTACAGTAGCTGAAGTGAAAATCTTGACATTAATGGAGCACTTGAATTAAAAAAAAATGTTGGGGTAATTCAGCTATTAGTTTATCAGATCAAGTTGATGTACTAGTGAGTCTGCTCTCATTTGTCAAACTATACGTGTTCTTATTACATAAAGTAACACATTCAGAAAGTTGTTTATTACAATCTGTCACTGTCATGAGTCCAGACTTTTTTGAAAAATATTATATATCCACAGATCTGACATTTTACATAGATGTGGTAACTATGAATGCCCTGCTGTGGGCTGGCACCCTGCCTGGGGTTTGTTTCCTGCCTTGCGCCCTGTGTTGGCTGGGATTGGCTGCAGCAGATCCCAGTGACCCTGTAGTTAGGATATAGCGGGTTAGATAATGGATGGATGGATATAACTATGAAGTTAAAAACAAAGGTAACATCTACTCCTGCTTTTTTGTTTGGAATTGATCCAGCTTCTTAATTTGTATTCAGCAGGAAGCACTGAACTACTCAGGATTGTAGTAACATATTTTGGCAGGACCACTGAAACACCCTTCACCAGTATTATGGTGAACATGCCACTAGCTCCAAGGTAATGTTTGTGGATTTGTGGGATTTTGCAAGACTAAACATTGAGATAATAATCACAAAAGACAATGCCCCAAGGTGCGTGATAGTGCTTGTTGTGGCTTACAATTTTAAAACATGCCAGCAGCGTCACTTTGAGATCCATCACATGATCCTCTCCTTGCTCAAGAGACTTGTTTAAAGCCCTCCAAGTTGTTTTAACAGGCTTTGTCATTGCTTCAGTAAAGGAAGTGTGCAAACTGCAGCTACTAAACTGTAGAACCTTTTTTTGCATGAAGATGTTCTAAAGCTTCTGCAATACAGGACCAACTCTGTTTGAAAGCACAGAAGTATTTTAAAAGTATGTTTTTTGAGGTCTTAATTACTGTTGTGGAAATTCGAATAAATATTTGTAGTTACTTTGGGTTTTTATTATGCTTATGCTATAAATACTGGTCTCCAAATTTGCATTATGTTGACCACATCATTGTCTGTGTTTGACCCTTTTGCTTCTTAAGGAGAAGTAGGAAATTGAAGCTGTGATCTGAAAGTCTCATTTCCTTCAGACCTAGAGCTCCTCTCTGCCACAAACCTACATTAAAACTCTTTTATTCAGTATTTACTGAATACCTTATCCTAAGATGCAGAATATCAGAAACATGACCCGCAAGAGCTGGTGTCTATCTGAGTAAACTTTGACTGAGAATTTACATGCATAACATTTCTGTTCACTTTCATTTGCCTAGTACTGCCATCTTACTACATCTGCATCAGGACCACAATTTCCAGAAGAAAGAGTTTACAAATGCCCCCTGCCTAAGTTACATTCTTAATGATATTAATATTCTATTTGTGCCCTTTTCAAGTCACTGGTGTAATACTGAAAAGCTCCACCACACATAAAATGTCCAGCTCCCGATTTTAAAAGCAGAGCGTACCACACTTGCTTAATATGTCGAAAAGAAATCAAAGTGAAGAAACCCACTAGGGAACATCTTCAGTGATCAAACTGCATTCTGAAGGAGTTTTTGTATATTTGCCAGTAACTTATAAATATAAATGTGCCTCATCTGCTTATGAGTGTGACACGTGACTTCTTTGTGTGTGTGTGTGTGTCCAAGTACACTTGGGTGCACCAAGACGTTTTGCCAGCCCTGTGTTCATGTTTCACATCTATATTATTTACTTGAATGCTGAGATCAAGGCACACAACTACCAATTTCCTTGCCTTCACTTCACCACTTTTGCCCCAGGTTGCACTTGAAAGATCAGAAGTGCCATTTTTGCATCGATTTATGCTATCATATTTAGATGTGTTTTGGGCTGTTAAAATAATTCATTCATTCAGTCCTGGCTTTTTCAGGATTGCCGGCCAGTGTCTACTACAGTAGCAAAGTCAAGAACCAAACCTGCTCAGAACATGGGTTCATTGTAGGGTCTTTTCTTTCACATTGGGCCAATTTAGAGTTGCCAGTCAACTTAACCTGCACCACTTTCAGATTTATGAAGAAATTTGTGAGCATGTCCAGCAACCATACCACGTCCACTTCAGAACACGCCACTCACCTGAAGCTAAGCATGTTTGGGCCTGGCCAGTACTTGGATGGGAGACCTACCATAAAAGCCTGGGTTGCTGCTGGAAGAGGGTGAGCCCAGCAGGGGCCACTTACTCTGTGGTCTGAATGTGGATTCCAATGCCCCAGTGCAGTGATGGGGATACTGTGCTGTAAAAATGGCGCCACCCTTTGGATGAGGTCACAACTGTCTGTGGTCATAAAAGATCCCTGGGCATCCTTCGTAAAGAGTAAGGTGTTACTAAATCTAGTTATTCTGGACTCCAGGTCACCCTCTGTTTCTTATTGGCTATCTTTCACCTCTTCACCACCTTACAGCTAATGCGTGATGAGGGTACTGGTGTAAAAATGGCTGTCATCACATCATCCAGGTGGATGCTGCACATTAGCAGTGGCCAAAGTGGCTCCCCACTCATTATGTAAAGCGGTTTGAGTAGCGAGAAAAAGCACTATATAAAAAAGTAAAGAATTTTATTATTATTATGTGGGGGAAATGTTGTGCAGAGAAAGGAAAAGGTACAGAAACCACCAAGACAATACTCGAGCCAGTATTTGATCCAAGGCCCCTGGAGATTCAAGCTTCAAGGCAGCAGCACTGTACCTTCATGACACACCTAATAAAATCATCAGTTCGAAAAAAGTAAACTAAGATAATGTAATAAGAGAGGTTTTAATACTTTTTACAGATAAGCTACAGTGTGAGGTAGGATTTTTAAATGGATACTAAAGGTTTCATCTATAAAAGTTTGGAAGGAAGAATGAAAAGAAGTGTGTCTGAAAACATATATATGTAAATTAAGATAATGTAACGCAAGCAATGTTCATATTTTGTGCAAAAAAACCTAAAGTGAGTGCTAGAATTTAAAAATAGACATGAAGATTTTGTATATTTAAAATCATGACTTTTAGGGGACTGCTCCCCCTGATTCCTGTCGTGAGCCTGCCATTCATTTAGCAGGAAGCTACCATATATACTCTTTCTTTGTGGCCATTTCTAGGGCTGGATAAATCAAAACTGCCATCTGAGAAACTGTGCCTCCTATTGGCATCTTGAGGCACTACACTAATGATCTCCAAGTAAACTTTAAATGGGCGAGGCCTCATCATAATTTAACAGTATTGTGCCCTGCCATATGCCCTCTAGTTCCTCCTCAGTCTAACCAAATATACTGAACAGACCAACTGTGACCACAGTCCGCCTCTGAGGCTCTTCTTATTGTATATTAAGTTAAATCTCCTTCTAAAGCTGAGGTAAGGTAAACCACATGAAAATAAAAAATATATACCAGTATAGAATGAATTTTCCTGTAGTCATCTACTGTATTTTTAGCATATTTTACTTACCAACAAGTAATACAGTAAATACAACAAGGGAGAGTTGTAAACATTGTTTTCATCTAATAATGATAATTTTATTAAATGATTTATTACATCTTTCATAAATGCAACTCTTTATAGATTTTAAATCCAAGAAAGGAAATTGTTTTTAAAGAATAAATAATATAGACAGGGTACTACTTACCTTAAAATCCAATATCTTGGGTGCAAATCCTACACACAATCATTGTCTGTGTTGAGTTAGCATGTTCTCCCGGTGTTCTTCTGGGGGTTCCTCTAGACACTCCTGTTTTCCTCCCACACCCCCAATTTATTTGTGTTACATTATTTGGTTACTCTGGACTGGCCGCAGAGGTATTTGAATGAGAAGGTCATGCAATGGACTACCATAACTCCCTTTCTAGGGTTGATTCCTGGTTTGAGAAAATCCTAATGGTTCTTAGATAGGTTTTGGGCCCTTAATTTGATTAGGTGGGTTGGAGAATGTTGTATTTTGCAAAAATACATACAGAGTAGAAAGTTGTAGGCATAATACATACCATATGAAGAGTTGGGAGAATGATACAATAAGCAAGGCTATTACAGACAGCTGAAGACTGACTGACACGTTATATCAGCATGAAGGCTGCTAAGGAGGAAGTCCTCATTCTTATAGCACCTACATTGGAATTGTATAATCCTTACAATATGATTTCGCAATGTGCACTTTTTTACCCGTGCAACAGTGCACAATAGTATAATCCATTTGGTTGTTCACCTCACTTCTGCGCATTTCCTCTTCCATAATCAACAGTGGTCACTCAGTTATTACTTTTTTCAGCCGAGTTCACACACAAAACAGCATTTCTGCTAAACTTGTAGCTCTTTTTTGTTGGTAGTGTGGTGGTGACCTTTACTTGAATGAATCTAGTACTCCATGTGCTTTGCAATAAAGTGAAGGCAGTTAAATGCATTCTCTCTCACCCAATTTACAGATGTTAATTTACCATAAATGTGTGTCTCCTGAAGGCACTTCAAAGCTAATATTCCACATGCTGATATAAATGCACACATTCTGGATCTCTACAAAAAAAAGTCAAATAAATTTTAAGGGTAAGTTTCAATGTTCCATCATAACAGCTGAATTTAGATACACACATTAGAACATGCATGGCCATGTTAGAAAAACAAAGTAAGCCCCAAAAATTACATGTTTACATGGGGAGAACATGCAAACTCCACAGAGTTACCCCTAATAATAAAGGAGCGTAGTGCAACATTAGTATAGTACAAAATCAAACTTCAGTCACGTGGTCCTATACAAAAACAAATGGACCACAGGTTACAAGGTAGCAGATTCACAGACCCCCCCAGTTTGTGACCTACAGCAGTTCGATCTGCTGATACACTACGTCGTGTAGGTGTGTGCATAGGTGGGTCCTGGAATAAAGTAGTGCCCAATAAATGCTGTCTAATGCCTTGCCATCAATGCTGCTGGGATAGGCTCCAGCCTGATGAGTCTGGATTGGATTAAAAGAGCTGACAAATGTTATGTTTTGCACGCTTTTCACTATTTGTAAGTTTTTCTCTGTTCTTTTTGTTCCCATATGATTAATCTTTTAATACATTTTCCAAAAATGACAATCAGAACCTTCCTTTCCTATCATTTTTTTAAATAATGCTACATGAGTAGACATTTTTTGTCCTTCAGTTTAGGTAATCTTTTCATTAACAATCTTTGCTCCTTATAATAGTTGTTGCATTTTAATTTCAAATAAATGTTTAATTATATAGCACCCTTCGCTAATGTCAACATCCCAGATTGTGTATATAAATTTACATACTGCATGCAAAAACGTAACAGAAAAGTACATAACAAGGTACTGTTTACAAACAGAAGCATATATGTTGTGTCTATTCAATCTAACAGTAATAGAGAATTTTATAAAATGCCATAGAAATCATGTTAAAGGAAGATCTGGCCAGTTGGCAATGAAGATAAAGAAAAAGAAACCTCAGTTAACCACAGAGAACATGAGACCCTGGCTGGGTTTTGATCATCTTTAGGCCACTCTACGATACATTCCATGTTATGTTCTGTAAGCTAACACACCCATATTATTGTCTGGTGCTGAGTCTGTCACTACTTCATGCCAAGAATTACCAACCACTTTGATGTCTCTTTCTGTGGTCATAGAAAACAAAACAAACAAAAAAAATTAATAAAAGCTGGTAGCAATGCGTCTCACAAACAATGACTGAGCAAATTATGAGGAGCACCAGTACACCTGCTTATCCATGCAATTATCTAATCAACCAATTATGAGTTAGCCATACAATGCATTAAATCATGCAGACACAGGGCAGGAACTTCAGTTAACATTTAAATCAAACATTAGAATGGGGAAAAAATGTGATATCAGTGATTTCAACCATGGAATGATTTTTGGTGCCAGACCTCACTTTGTCTTTAAAAATATATCGGGTATCTGAACATGAGAGTGAGGTACAGATGTTGCTGTTAGTCCCACAGACTTTCTGGCAACAAGTCTGTGAACTAGCACATGCCCACCTCTAAGGTGGCCATCTAGACACAGAGAAAGTCTTGGAGAGAATTAAACTCCATTTCTTTTGGCCGGGAATTAATGAGGAGGTCTGTTGTTTTTGCATTTCATGTCCGGAACGTCAGTTGCGACAGATTCCCTGGTGGGACTGTGGTCCTCTTGACCGTTTTTCCCTCATTGACATTTCCTTTGAGCAGTTGGGGATTGATATTGTCAGACCCCAAGAACCTTTCGCTATAGAACTCAAATACATTCTAGTTATTGTGGATTGTGCTACCCGATATCCTGAAGCCATCCCCTTAAAAATGGCTAATTCAAAGTCTATGGCACGAAAACTGGGCTGTCTGTGCGCAAGTCGGCTTCCCAAAAGAAGTCCTAACCGACAAGGGAATGCCTTTTACCTTGGAAACGTTCAAGGAGGTTGCCAAATTACTCAGCATTTAAAAGCTTCCGTATACCATCCCCAAACAGATGGCTTAGTGGAGCACTTTAGTCAGACGCTCAAACAAATGCTGCTTCAAGTGGTTCAGCGAGGATGGGAGAAACTGGAATCAGTTAATCCTCCTCAACATGTTTGCCTACCGGGAGATCCCTGAAGCCTCCATGTGATTCTTCCCATTGTCTGTTACTATACAGGTGACAACCCTGCGGTCTTTTGGACATCCTAAAAGAAGGTTGGTAAGAGGAGGCCAATCCTTCCACAAATATTTTGGAATATTTCGTGTAAATTATGCAATAGATGTGGCAAAATTAGACTCATTCTAAAGGAGAACATTGAGCGTGCTCAATCAGCTCAGGCTCATTACTATGACCAGGGTGCGACTCTTGGAGAGTTTCATGCCAGGGACTGTGTTATGGTGTTTGTTCCCACTAACCACTCCAAATTGTTGGCCCATTGGCAAGGCCCTTATGAGAGTAAAGAGAGGAAGGGTCTGGTCAACTATTTGGTGAAACAAGCTAATAGGCAGCTGACCAAGCGAGTGTATCATGTGAACTTATTAAAACCATGAAGAGAAAGGGAGCCTGACCCTTACTCCTCCCAACCTCGCTCCTTCTTCGCATTCAGTCATCTTAATCTAGGTGATAATATTTGACACCCCAGCAAAGACAAGAGCTCGAAGCAGTTATCTCGTCGGTCCCTGATGTGATGAATGAGCTACCCGGAAGAACCTTTCTCATTGAGCATGACATTGTTACGGAACTGGGAGTTGTTGTCATAGAATGCCCATATCACCTCCCGGAAGCCAAACTAGCAGAGTTCGAACTTGAGGTCAAACAAGAGCTTCAGCCCTTGGTTTAGCCCCATCATTTTGGTCTCAAAGCCAGACAAGAGCTGGCGCTTTTGCAACAATTTCCGTCAGCTAAATCAAATCTTCCAATTTGATGCCTACCCTATACCTCAAATGGATGAACTCCTTGAGCAACTGGGGAAAGCACAATACTTGACCACTCTTGACATGATGAAAGGGTGTTTTCAAATTCTTTTAAAAATGTGTTTAGTACCTCAAGTGGTCATTGTCAGTATGTGGTCCTCCCATTTGGTTTGCATGGTGCACCAACCATGTTCCAACATCTGACAAACTGCTCTGGCCCCACCAGTCCTATAGTGCCGCCTACTTGGAAGACATTGTCATCTATTCCGGCACCTGGCAGGATCATATGCATCAGGTATGTGCAGTATTGCTAACACTTAGTGAAGCTGGCCTAAAAGTCAATGTAATAAAATGCTTTTTTGGTCTAACCAAGGCTAAACATTTGGGCTACTTGGTGGGTAGAGGTAATGTATATCTCTAATGTTCCAAGGTTAATGCAATACTTAAGTGGTCCCATCTGAAAACCAAGAGGCAGATCGAGGTCTCATTTTTAAATCACGACATCATTACTACATGGAGAGAAGGCTAATAAGATCTTAGCTCAACAAATCCACAAGCAGGAAGTTCGAAAAGCAATATCAGCAATCACCAACACAGACGGAGATAGAATCATTGGCCATAAAAATATAATGCACATATTTAAAGACTACTGTAGGTCCTTATATTCTACTCAGTTTAAAGAATACAAGACACAATCTAATGCAATTTTGATACATTTTGGGTACCACAGCTAGATACTCTCAATGCAGAGGAACTGGATAAAACTCTGACACTATCAGAACTATTAGGCACTATAAACTCACTTCAGAGTGGGAAAGCACCAGGTCCTGATGGCTACCCTGCTGAATTTTATGAAAAAAATTCAATTAAGTTAGCTCCCCTTTTATTAGCAACTTTTATAGAAACCAGAGACAATAAAATTCTACCTTTTTTCACCTAGCATTAATTACTGTTTTTCCTAAGAAAAATAAGGACTTATTACAATGTGCATCATACAAACCAATCTCACTTCTGAATAATGACAAGATACTCTCCAAAGTCCCAGCTAGAAGGATTTAGAAAGTACACCCTTCAGTAATATCACAAGACCAAACCAGATTTATTAAAGGTATACATTTGGCTTCCAATCTCCAATGCCTAGTTAATGTAATATATTCACCCATAAAGTCCAACGCTCCAGAGATCTTATTATCTTTGCATGCAGAAAAAGCATGTGATATGGTTGAATGGGATTACCTATTCACCACTACTGTATACCAGTCCAGAAGCTTCAGTTTGTATTGACAACACTATTTCAGACTACTTCAAACTAGAACGTGGTACTAGATAAGGATGCCCCTGTCACCATTGCTATTTGCAATCACCATTGAGCCATTGGCTGTTCACTTTCAAAATGCATCAGAGATAAAAGGGATTTTTAGAGAAGGACTTGAACAGAAAATATCACTATATGCAGATGATATGGTACTGTATATATCAGACCCACAAAATTCTGTGCCTGCAGCCCTAATTGTACTAGCAGAATTTCAAAAGATATCTGGACTCAAAATTAATTTGAACAAAAGTGCTTTTTCCAGTGAATTCTCTAGTAAACAGCATTAGATTGGACACCTTGCCTTTTATCATAGCAGATCAGTTTAAATATCTAGGGGTAAACATCACAATATAAATCTCTTTTTCAACAAAATTGTGCTGTTTGCATGGACAAAATTAAACAAGACGTGCATAGATGGTCTACCCTCAATCTTAGTTTAGCAGGGAGAATTAACAGTATCAGGATGAATATCCTCCATGATCTTCTGTTTCTGTTTCAAAACATCCCAATGTACGTTAACAAATCACTTTGAAATAACTTCATTTATTTGGGATTCGAAATATCCCCACATCCAAAGGGTGACACTACAACGACTTAAATCAGGAGGCGGCATGGCTGTACCTAATTTTCAATTTTATTACTGGGCGGCAAACACACAAGCTGTAAAAACCTGGGCACTGACAAAAATAGATGAACACACACTAGCTTGGTCTGCAATAGAAATTAAATCCTGCAGTACGTCTTTATATTCCTTGCTTTGTACGCCAGTAAATACAAGGTATCGTCAATATACTAACAAACCAATAGTCCTTCATTCACTCAGAATATGGAACCAATGAAGGAAGCACTTCAAGTCAGAAAACATTTTATCTTTGGTACCTCTACATGATAACCACCTTTTTCCACCACCTCAAACTTACACAGTTTTTAATGTTAGGAAAATATATGGGATTAAATCATTTAGAAATTTGTATATAAATAATGGGGTGGCACGGTGTTGCAGTGGTAGCACTGCTGCCTCGCAGTTAGGAGATCTGGGTTCGCTTCCCGGGTCCTCCCTGTGTGGAGTTTGCATGTTCTCCCTGTGTCTGCGTGGGTTTCCTCCGGGCGCTCTGGTTTCCTCCCACTGTCCAAATACATGCAAGTTAGGTGGATTGGAGATTCTAAATTGTCCCTAGTGTGTGCTTGGTGTATGGGTGTGTTTGTGTGTGTCCTGCGGTGGGTTGGCACCCTGCCTGGGATTGGTTCCTGCCTTGTGCCCTGTGTTGGCTGGGATTGGCTCCAGCAGACCCCCGTGACCCTGTGTTCGGATTCAGTGGGTTGGAAAATGGATGGATATAAATAATGTCTTTGCATCCTATGGACAATTACACTTTAAATTTATTTTCCCATCAACATAATTTTTCCACCATCTCCAAATAAGAAACTTTGCTAAACAAAATCTGCACAATTTTCCTCACCTCCCACCTATTTCTATTCCAGAAGAGATATTGATAAGTCTTGAAGACTCAGTCAACATTTCTGTAATATATAAAACCATTTTAAAGTCCCTTCCATTTAAAGATCCCAAAGTACGAGGTGTGACAATTTAATTCCTGGAATGGCTGTATAGTATCACATGGTTGGGGAGATTGATCAGAAGGGGATAATTGGTCCATCACAAAATCAATCAGCAGGGACAAACAGTCAACCAACAATGCTATTTGGAAATGCTGAAAAGGTTACAGGATTCTGTTATATGGAAAACACCTGAACTGTGATCAGAAAAGTGGATCATCCACCAAGAGAATACCCCAAACCATGATGTTCTCAGTTTCTGCAACTTACTGCCTAAGAAACCAATTACCAAATTGGATCATCCACCCTATTCACCTAAATAGCCATGAAAGAATGAAGATTTTCAGACATTTCTAACAATCCAGCATAACATGCCAAAGGAACTCAAGGGTATTCCAGAAACAGAGTTGCAGGTATGTTTTCAGCCATGACAATGTCATCTAACTAAATGCATAATTGCAAAAAGAGGGTACTTTGAAGGTGAAGGTAGCGGCTACTGCACAGATGCACACGCATTTTTTCTATGGGTTCATAACGGGAATTAAATTGTCACATCATGTACAGTGGGAAAAGGATCTCTTACTCAACATTTCAGAAAAGAAGTGGAAGGCAGCCATGCACAGAATTCAGTCTAGCTCCATATGCGCAAAGCATTTAATTATTCAACTTAATTTTTTTATCGAGCACATCTATGGTGTTTAAAATTGTCCACAATGTTTCCAGGACAAGATCTAACCTGCAAACTTGCAGCCAAGCTCCAGCTTCATTAGACCACATGTTTATGTGTGTACCAAATTAACATCAAAGATTTTAAAATGCCTATTAGACAGCCTTGGTGTCACAATCACCCCTAATTCATTAGCAACTCTGCTTGGTGTACTCCCAGATGGACTTAAAGTGGAGAAGGACAAACAAACTGTAATTGCCTTTATTTCGCTATTAGCAGGTAGACTTATCTTGCTCAACTGGAAGAATCCTAACCCACCTATGTGAAGTCAGTGGGTAACTTACGTTCTAAACTATTTGAAACTGGAAAAAAATCTTATTCTTTCTTAGAGGATCTGTTCAAAACTTTTTAAAAACCTGGCAGGATCTAATCAATAATATTTTAGATGACGCACTTATACTGGGAGGAAAGACTCCTTTCCCTCCATACTACTCTCAAATGATTTACTCTGGCTGTTGGCCTTTTTCTCTTTCTTAGCGGTGGGGGTTGAATTGAATGTAGTTTTGTTAAGTTTGACTTCATTGTATGGAATGTTACATACTTTAAATAAATTCAGTTAAAGATTAAAAAATTCGGAATAGCTGGGAGCAGAGCATGAATAAATGAACGAATAGCACAAGCCCCCCGTTTTCACCTGCGGTATTGGCACCTCCTAGTGTCACTAACACTCCCAACCACCCACAGCTCAGTCCCGCGTCGCTCTTCCAAAAGGCTGCTTGACGAGTTCCGACTCGCTGCACCGTGGGATCCTGGGAAACACGTCGCGACTGGAAAAGAGAGAATTCGCCTACCTGCTTGTAAGGATTGTTTTGCCAGACCCGCTTGTTTTCACCACGCGTATTGACTCTTTCAGAAGACGCCTCAGGGTAACAAATAAGCAGTGCAGTGGGAGCTGCCAAATTAGTGACGGAGTGCATTTTTGGTGGAGTACCTGCAAGTGCCCGGACCTTCACCCCGTGTGAGCTCAGCACGTCGACTTCAGCCTAGCTGCCGATGCGCGCTGCAGTCTCGCCAAGTCCTCGCAAGTTGTCTCTTTAACAAGAGCCTGGCGGAGTCGAGAAAAGGGCAAGCTGAACTTGTAGCTCCTCTAACAGGTTGCTAGTCCGAAATCGTCGAACTTCGCAGCGTTTCTGTCAGGTAATCCTTTTAGTTCAGCCTCAACTTAATTAACCCCATCGCAGAGAAGGTGGATAATAAACACAATGTGAGGGAATGTACTACTAATGTAATTCAGCTTGTATGTGCATTTACATGCCTACAGAATATATTTTAACCTGCTTATGTTTGTTTAGCTGTGTAAATGTTGTAATGTTTAGGACTGTTGTGTTAATGTACTATAGCAGTAAATATGTGCACGCGCTTTGAGCCAGTATTCCGCGAAGAGATACTCAAAAGTAGAATGAATAATTTGAGAGGTGCGCGAAAAACTGGGTGCCTTTTGCTAACGGATTATTTTCGTATTTATGTGAAAGTGCACGTGCTTGACATTGAACTTGGATGTCGACGGGCACGTTTGGATTTGCATAACTGGAATGTCAGCGTCGACAAACACGTTACGAGTACCAGATGATGAAAAGCCGATCGGTGTTAGTTGTGGTTATCGCTGGTTACTTTGGGATTTCACTCCAGGGGATCGTCACTGCACGATATATGCAATTACATTTGGAACGAAGCAAAAGTTTTAAAGTAGCGTTTTAATCGGTGTGTTTCAGTATGGCCTTTTCCACCAAGGGTACCCTGTAGAGTAAAACCTGGGAGTAATGCAGCTCGTCCCTCTTCAGTCGTTTGACGTCCTGTTAAATGAAATCAATTGATTTTAAAGTCAGTTACTATTTGACTGCAATGTTTGACGTAAACGTAATCTATTATCAACCTTTTAGTTTTTGTGAAAGACACATGGCTCATTCAACCCCACATTTACTACTTTGACCATTTAAAAGAACTTGGCCGTTTGAATTTAGACTTGTTTCAGATATCAGATCACATTTGTATTGGTTTAAATATCACAAGACTAATATTTACTTCTCAATTTCGGCGACGATGTTACGTCTGATGACACTGCAGTTACTGAAACATGATTAATTCTTTTTTCTGTCTGTCAGTCAGACGCTTACCGCTTTCTGGAAAGTGGGGTGCTTTAGAATGAAGGAGCTACAGATTAGTTATTTAATCAGCAACGCCTTACGGATTAATCGTTAAAACCAAAGCATACATATCACACTGAACAACAAGTCAGTTAGGATTTGGAGTTACTTGCAGTAGGACAGTAGTTAATTTTCTGGGGTAATTTAACTTCTAACCTTCTGATTGGAGGAAACAAAAAAGCCGGAAGCCATTGGCTTCAATTCACTTGAAGAATACCACTTTAAGTTGGATTAGCCAAGGTGGAATGTTTATTGTAAACTACTGAAGTTTAGTACATAGTGAATTGTCCGATTTTTACAAAAGTTAAAAGAAATTATTATGCACCACCAAATCTTATATATACAGAAGATTACACTGACCGATCATCAGTAGGTTAGTTATGTGACTCCAGATTTCAGAGGCGGGTCACCGTTTTCATTCCTTCTAACATTAAACATACTCCTTACGGAGCTAGTGCTACTATTTGACTGCTGTTGATTACTTATCAGGCTTCATGAAGTCTCAAGATTTCCTGTTTTCTTAGTTTGATGCCCTTATTTGGTAGAATATTCATTCACCGAGTGTATTTACTGTACATGTGCTTCAGTGGTTTTTTTTTTATTTTGATTTGTTATAGTTTGTTAATACCCAAGGGGAAATTGCCTTTTTGCATGACCTTTAATAACAAAGTTATTGTCAGAAAGTCAGTTTCAAAAATGCCATGTATACTCTTATTCTGGCTAGAGAAACTGGATTATTAGACTCTGAGAATTTGGGTTAACACATGGATTTCTCTGCGAGTAACATAGGTTATGTGGTCATGTAAACCCATAACCAGGTTGCAGTAAAGGTTTTGTAGTCTTGTGCATGTTTGCTGCACCCCGTTAGCCTGTGCCTTCACACATATATCCAACAGCCATGGGTTGAAAATGGTGAAAGCTTCCACAATGATCAATTTCCTGATGCAAAAGCTCGGGTAATTGGATTATTCCTTTACCAGGTTGAAATAATTTGTCTCGGTATTTCAGAAATGATTAAACTCCTGTTGATAAGTGCAACAGCACAAGGCTCCATACCTGTTTATGGACTCGCAGTGGCCATTGATCATGTTTAATTTGTTTTTTTTTTTGTACATTTTTCTGACATTGGAGTTACTTTTTGAAGGAAGACTCCATAGGTAGACATGTGCTTGTAAGCAGGTGTTTTTAAGAAACCAGGTTTCTTCCTTAAATAATAAGTTTGAGTATTTTTTGAGTCAAAGATATTTCTTCACAATACTAATATGCAGAATTGTGTTCCAAAGTACAGTGTTTTCTTTAAACTAAAAAAAAAAAAAAAAAAACTTTAATGGAACTTTTCCATTATCGTGATGCAAATCATTGGGGCCTCGGTTTCGGGGTCCACTAAGTTGTACTTGTGGTTCACTTTGAAGTGTATGAAGTCATCCTGGGCAAGCTGGGCTGTTGGAATAAATTATTGATCGGGGCTTTATGTACAGTACTCGCAAATCTTTCGGCTTAACGTATCCGAGGAGCGGTCAACAACTTCGACGAGGAAGCAGTCTTTTGTCTGCCAACAAATACCTCCAAATAGCCATTACTATGGCAAAACCCTCCCAGAGTTATGTTTCTATCACATGAACAAATTTTCGTTGATTTCAACGCATAGTCCCTCACCTCCAATTTGTGTCCTCTCACGACGAGTGACGTCCCACGCACAAACTTCTGTCGGATGGTGACACTTGTGCGGCACGTTTTCCTGGAACACCTTCACTTTACTTGGTCCGAGAAATATAATTTCATAGGGTGGTTTCGGGGACAATGCCTTTCTTTAGGAAGAATGCCTGTGTCCTGAAGAAAGGACACAGATGTCTCCTCGCTGGTTGGTAGTTCCCAAAGTTTCATTGTTCCAGGGTACACTACACTATCAAAGAGAACGTGAAAAGATTAGTGGCAAGGAATTAACTGTCAACGTGGTGTACTAAGCATGTGTGACTCGCAGTGGAAGATAATGGGGGTGGTGGCCCCACCAATTTGTGTCAGGGCCACACTGATTTGCGTTATGATAATACAAAAAATGTTGTACATTGAAATTCACAGGGCATGGGTACAGCTGGGAAAAAAAGCCTTAAAACTTAACAAATACATCCACTTTAAAGCAGAAAAATGTTTTTTATGTAGAAAATATGCCTTTTGTATATACAAGGCATCCTTGTGATAACAAAACGAAAGTAGAAATTATTTTATCCCAGATTCTTGGAACTGTTTTTCTTGTTGTAGCAGTACATTCCCTTTACACTTGTCTGGATACAGCCTTTGTCATGAATGGAGTTATTACAACCTGACAAGCTCTCAGCGCCAAACTGTATTCTGCTTATGCTACTTTTGCCTCTGCAATTCTGTTTTTTAATAACTGCTAGATGCACTCTCATATCATGAATATTTTTTTGTAGATGGCACCTCATTTTTGACCATTATGTTTGGAGTGAAAAGAGCACATAAGAGTTTCATTGTACTTTGTACAAATAACAATTAATTTGTAAACATATGGGGAGAACAAGAAAAACTAATGCAGACCCTGGCACTATGAGGCAGGAATGACAGTTGAGGGTGAAATAAGCTTCCATATAGTGAAAGAATATAAGTGACTGTAAATGTGCCCGATGACGTTATTACTGATTAGTTGTCTACAGAACAGAGTCCATAATTTACATCAGGGCATCAACATTCAACATCAATATCAACACTTGGTGTTGACTTCAGGAGGTGATTCGACACCCCTGGGCCTGAAAGATGCCGTGGAAGGAGTCAAACATGACGGTAAATCGCACAGCATCCTTTCAAAATTGCAGAATCCATCCATCCATCCATTTTCCAACCCGCTGAATCCGAACACAGGGTCACGGGGGTCTGCTGGAGCCAATCCCAGCCAACACAGGACACAAGGCAGGAACCAATCCCAGGCAGAGTGCCAACCCACCGCAGGACACACACAAACACACCCACACACCAAGCACACATTAGGGCCAATTTTAGAATCGCCAATCCACCTAACCTGCATGTCTTTGGACTGTTGGAGGAAACCGGAGCGCCCGGAGGAAACCCACGCAGACACGGGGAGAACATGCAAACTCCACGCAGGGAGGACCCGGGAAGCAAACCCAGGTCCCCAGGTCTCCCAACTGCAAGGCAGTAGCGCTACCCACTGCGCCACCATGCCGCCCAAAATTGCAGAATCTCGCAATATACGTAATTCGGCTTTTATACTTTCTTAAAACAACATGGAAATATGCTCGCAACTTCAAGACGCAGGTAAATAAACATTTTTGGCTTGAAATATTGACTTTTTTGTAAGTTTTAAGGCTTTTATTTTCCAGCTGTACCCATGCCCCACATAGTCCAAGTGTAAAACACTAGTGTGGACAATATATATTTTTTAATTTATAGAAAACTCTGGACTTTGGAACACAATTTTGCATGACAAATGCATATATACCATCTTTGTGAAGAAATAACTTTGACTTGAAAAATACCAAGCGTATCCATTAACCTGGTTACCAACCTTCTCTCAGTTTTGTGTGTGCATGTAAATGTACTTACTGATAAGGAATCACTTACATGCTGATTGAATGGCCCAGATATCTATCCATGCATGCCAGTATTTCAGATCTGTTCAAACTCTTAAGCTTTATTTTTACCAAGTGATGTGCTCCCATTGTACATTTATTAGTTGTAATCAGTGTATTCCCACTGAAAAGAGATTAAAACCACCTGGACATTCCACACAGCGCCAAATGTGAGCAACAAATCTTCTTAGCCAAACGACTAGTCTGTAAGCTTTGGAGATCTGAAAGATTTTGATCAGCATGTCAACTGGTGACAACCTCATAGCTCAAATGCATGCTGTCATGTGTGGAAGTTCTGTTTTAGACTGTCTAGAGACCTCTGCCTTTCCTGGGGGTGGGAATACAATGGAAAATTACTTTTAGTAACAAATTAGAAATAGTTTTAATTGTAAGAGAGTAAGCATGTTTTTTGTTTTTCTCAGGAATAATATCCCATGACACAATTATACAGAGGAATTGGATATTTAAGCACTTTAAGCAGCACATTTAGTTCCGTTTCTTTATTGTAAAATAAAATTAGGTTTGTTACTTTTGGGCATTTCAAAGCTTAATGCATATTACAGCTTTCCTCTGGGTAGGAGAGTGAGCTTTACAACACAGTGAGCAGCTTTTAGCCACTCTGTTTATACAGGCTTTGTTCTAAGGGTTAAGGACACTTGCTGTGTTCATGTGCTAAAAAGTTTCCCAGTGGGAAGTTTCTTGTGAATGCCTTTTGAAGTGGTAGCTGTCAGTGGGAAAAATCATAGAAAACAGTGCTACTTGAATATAGAGTTATGGTGTGATGATGACCTCTCACCTTATTTCAGTTTATATGATAAGAAAAAATATGCGGGTCAGCCGGAAATTACATTTTTTTTAAATATGTTTGGATTGATTTGGTACACATTAAAATGTAGTTAGGTTGCTTTTTACTTTTATGTAGAAAGTGGAGCTTATCTTTAATTGGAGTTTGCGTAGACCAAGTAGCATATTAACAGTGAGGTGAGATGTAGTGTCTCTGAAAATTCCCACAGTATTTGAACATAGCTACAGTACTAGCATCAAATGTTGTGTGTCAGGAGTCCTGCCTTTTCATCACAAGATAAAACTACAAAGATAAGGAACAGATGGTCTTTACTGTAGTTGCAACATAATCACAGAAAGCTAAGAGCAATAATTAACAGAGGGGGATTTAACAGCCAAGGGATTCATTTAGTTTAATGCTAGATAAAAAGAGATTGCAACTATAAAACAAGCATGAGAATCAGTGCATTGGTAATTTTCTAATATTTAATACATTCCTGTTATATGAAAGATATTCATTATGTTCCATGAAGCTGTATTTGTCATTTGAGGGCTATATATTACTTTAAAAAAAGCTGTCATCTCTCATCCTAACTGTAACTACTTTCTGATTTTCAAAAATAAAATTTTTTTTTTTTTTTTTAAAGAGTGAGTAATAATAGAAATGTTTGTGTTTTGTATATTTATTTAGCTGATACTTTTGTCCATCATGACTTATGAAAAACAAATACATCCATTCAATTCTTGAAGTAGTTTATCCAGTTTGAGACAATGGAGAACTAAATAGAATGAGGCAAGTGGCAGGAACCAACTCTGAATAGGACCTCACTCACAACTACAAACACACTTAAATTGATTCATTCAGGGTCATTTTATGTTTGCCAGAAAGTGTAATAGAGCTTTGAACTATGTGTATTAGGAAACCTGAAACAAATCCATGCAAACACAAAAAGATTATGCAAACTACACACAGGCAGTATTTCATCCAGAAGCACAAGTCTGGTGTAAGCGTCATGAGGCAGCAGCAGTATATGCTAGGCCATCTTAGAAACTGTAGCTGTTTCCGTATTTCTAGAATGTGGCCACTGACTGGTTTAGTGGCTTGCTTTGGTTTACAAAATGAAATACAGTAGCTGCAAAAATTATCCTGCCTTAGCTTGCCACACACTGTGTGTCTTTGGAAATTATAAAATGGAGGCACATTTGACTTCAAAAATCATAAGTATGATCTGCTATAAGCAAGAATACATTCATTTTAAGAGTAAAATAAAGCTCTTTATTGACTATTTTGGAAGTACATATTTAGGCACTGTAGTGAAGTGAGCCACTACTACCCAAATCCATAGTAAAGCATGAGACACTGTCATTAATTTGTAGTTTGTGAAAGATCTACCCTTTGTGAGAGAATTTGCATCTGTTGCAAATTTGAATTGCAAATACATTTGCCTAATGCTTTTTGAAAAGGCTGTAGTTTTGACCTTGCTTTACTTTTATCCCAAATAAAAAAGGCCAGTTAAAAAAAGACAAAAGATCTGCAACTTTATTTGATTACAATAGTTTCTGAGATAGAAAAAGGGAACCTTTAAGAGTCATGTTTCACATTAAACTGTTGAATTTTGTTTAATTGTTTTAGAGTTTTCTGAGTTGTAGTGGATCCTTCCTTAAATAAAAAAGATCTTTTTTTACTCAAATTTCCATTTCAAGTTGAAACAAAGCCACTTAATTGACATTTTTTGTATGATAAATGATATGTGGGAATTTAAGGTGAGTTTGAACTAAGCAAACAAAATGTGTTTAATCTTTTTTTTGCCCAGTATGCAAGTGAAGTGTTTTGTTTGCCATGGTTATTCACAACCAAAAAAAGACATTTTTGTTCATTATTCTCAACTGCTTTTGAAGTTTTTTTAGAATAATTTATGGGTGCGACTTTGATCTTTCAATTTTTCAGATTAGAGATTATAGATCATGTATGTTATTACATCTGACATTGTATGCCCAGATTAAATGTGTATACAGTGGTGTGAAAAACTATTTGCCCCCTTCCTGATTTCTTATTCTTTTCCATGTTTGTCACACAAAATGTTTCTGATGATCAAACACATTTAACCATTAGTCAAATATAACACAAGTAAACACAAAATGCAGTTTTTAAATGATGGTTTTTATTATTTAGGGAGAAAAAAAATCCAAACCTACATGGCCCTGTGTGAAAAAGTAATTGCCCCCTTGTTAAAAAAATAACCTAACTGTGGTGTATCACACCTGAGTTCAATTTCCGTAGCCACCCCCAGGCCTGATTACTGCCACACCTGTTTCAATCAAGAAATCACTTAAATAGGAGCTGCCTGACACAGAGAAGTAGACCAAAAGCACCTCAAAAGCTAGACATCATGCCAAGATCCAAAGAAATTCAGGAACAAATGAGAACAGAAGTAATTGAGATCTATCAGTCTGGTAAAGGTTATAAAGCCATTTCTAAAGCTTTGGGACTCCAGCGAACCACAGTGAGAGCCATTATCCACAAATGGCAAAAACATGGAACAGTGGTGAACCTTCCCAAGAGTGGCCGGCCGACCAAAATTACCCCAAGAGCGCAGAGACGACTCATCCGAGAGGTCACAAAAGACCCCAGGACAACGTCTAAAGAACTGCAGGCCTCACTTGACTCAATTAAGGTCAGTGTTCACGACTCCACCATAAGAAAGAGACTGGGCAAAAACGGCCTGCATGGCAGATTTCCAAGACGCAAACCACTGTTAAGCAAAAAGAACATTAGGGCTCGTCTCAATTTTGCTAAGAAACATCTCAATGATTGCCAAGACTTTTGGGAAAATACCTTGTGGACTGATGAGTCAAAAGTTGAACTTTTTGGAAGGCAAATGTCCCGTTACATCTGGCGTAAAAGGAACACAGCATTTCAGAAAAAGAACATCATACCAACAGTAAAATATGGTGGTGGTAGTGTGATGGTCTGGGGTTGTTTTGCTGCTTCAGGACCTGGAAGGCTTGCTGTGATAGATGGAACCATGAATTCTACTGTCTACCAAAAAATCCTGAAGGAGAATGTCCGGCCATCTGTTCGTCAACTCAAGCTGAAGTGATCTTGGGTGCTGCAACAGGACAATGACCCAAAACACACCAGCAAATCCACCTCTGAATGGCTGAAGAAAAACAAAATGAAGACTTTGGAGTGGCCTAGTCAAAGTCCTGACCTGAATCCAATTGAGATGCTATGGCATGACCTTAAAAAGGCGGTTCATGCTAGAAAACCCTCAAATAAAGCTGAATTACAACAATTTTGCAAAGATGAGTGGGCCAAAATTCCTCCAGAGCGCTGTAAAAGACTCATTGCAAGTTATCGCAAACGCTTGATTGCAGTTATTGCTGCTAAGGGTGGCCCAACCAGTTATTAGGTTCAGGGGGCAATTACTTTTTCACACAGGGCCATGTAGGTTTGGATTTTTTTTTCTCCCTAAATAATAAAAACCACCATTTACAAACTGCATTTTGTGTTTACTTGTGTTATATTTGACTAATGGTTAAATGTGTTTGATGATCAGAAACATTTTGTGTGACAAACATGCAAAAGAATAAGAAATCAGGAAGGGGGCAAATAGTTTTTCACACCACTGTATGTATTAATGTTCAGATATTACTAGATGCTGCAAAATCTAGTTAGTTTGCAACTTTATTTCATGAATGGCAGACAAGTCCTTCCACCAAGCTTTTTTTTTTTTCTTTCAAATTTCTTTGATACTGTGTGTTTAACTGAGAATGAATTGGTTACATGTATGTACTGTATATGTATGTGTATATGTTACAAACAAGGTGCTTTAGAACTGTTAATCCTAAAGCAAACTGTTTAATCTATCTTTGGCCGCAACTTTATAGAAATATTACTAAGCTGAAGGAGTAAGAAGTGGTGTCCCGCTTACAAGTTACAGCCATTACACAGGTAAATGTTTCTTTGGCAGACTTGGTGCCATAGTTTTTGAAATTTAACTGGTATTCTTTCATCTATGAAGGAATATTTGCATTGACCTTCAGACACTTTATTGTTCTGAAACAATGATCCACTTTCCTGCACAAGAAGAAGAAAACTTCAGTTATGAAAATGAATGATCAATTTGCATACTCACTTTTGTCCTTCACAACATCTGACTATATGTTCATGTTATCTTTATATGCAATTATTCTGTATGACCTGGAAGGCATTTTATATCTGAAATGCACAGACTTTGATGTCTTCAGTCATTGTCATGGTAGTGTTTATTTGTTTTATACAGCTAGGTGGCATTGTAAAACAGCTGTGGTGCTTTGTCTTGTCTGAGGGATAGAAATACTATCTTTATCTTTTTCCTTTGGTTTTATGGGAAAGCACTGTAAATTTCAAATATCTGTTGTTTCTGCTATCAATTTATTTTAGCTGGGACATGGTGTATTTCTATTGCTGGCATTTGAAATGTTCCAACACCTAGGAGGTACTCTGTTCTATGGTATACCACTGTACCTTTTATATTGCTTGTAGATGTAGATATGTGTGCTTAAATCTGTTTAAAGCTGGTATGGTGCAGTACTTTTCTTATACTACTTTATATTTGTAAATTTCTATAAGCGTTCTTTGTGTTCTGATAAGAATACCCTGAACAATAAGAATGTACTGTAGTTTTCAATTTTGAGTATTAACGGTCTTACAATTGGGTGGCGATATTTCTTACACAGTGTACACTTTTTTGACTTCCTCATAATTGAACAGGGTTACTTAACTCAACTGTGATGTCTGTCACTTTCCTTCAGCTAACAGGCAGTGTACCCTTCTGTGTGTTAGCCTTTGTATTTGCTTGGGCTTCACTGCAGGTTTAGTCTTGTACAGAACTTGCTCTGTTTCTCTTAGCTTGCACAAAGGAGGTAAAATTAAAATCCATAGTGGGTGATTTGTTTTTATCATTCCGAGTAGAAACAATATACTGTACTTTTTTATAGCAGTGCACATTCAGGGTTTCTTCTGGAATCACAGAAGTCTCAGTTTTATTTCACAGACAATAACAATTGAAATGTAGTACCTTGTTTAAAGTTGTTCTTGAGAAGGAATTTTCTGGGTTCGTGTTACCCTCCTTCTTTTTAACCCTTTTTAGCCATAATATGCTTTTGAGATAATGTCTTCCATTTGTAAGTTTTTCAGATCTTGTATTCCTATATCAGGATTGCCCAAAATATATTTCTATTCATGCAGCATTTACTTAGAGCAAAATATTTAATTTAATTTAATGGAGAGGCTGGTTTGGCAATGTGTGTCTTCATAAACCCCCATGTACATGGCTAAAATTGTGTAAAATATTTTATCTCTACTACTTTTCATCTATACGAAAATAGCTTGAAGTTGCACTTCCTGGCTTAGGAAGAAGAATGTGCATAGATCTGTGAATGTGAGTGTGAGCAAAAGGAAATGTACATCTGGCAGTAGAGTAATCCCTTAATCTGAATGTGAGCGAGAGACCTCTGACAAAGCTGAGAATCCCACTCAACCATAGTTACCCCTTCACTGAATATGATTTATTAGTGATGATGTATCAGAAACTGCATTACACCAGCTTAACCCATCACTATGGCTGGCTGAGAGGAATTACTGAAGCGTTTTTGCTTTCCTTGATGCTTTTTATTTGTATTTCCAAATGATCTTTCTGACTGGACAGATCATTTTTCAATCCACAGGGCTTTGTGGTGGTGTTTTTTTCTTCTTCTTTTTTTAATATCTCTTCAAAATGTGATAGTCTGTGACTACATGGAGTGGCCTCTACACAAAATAATTCATTAAATGTTGGTCTGCTGTATGTATACCTTTTGTACTACATAATACATTGCTAGAGTATATATCAACTTCTGGGTGGATTCTTTTTCTTCTTCTTTCAGCTGCTCCTGTTAGGGGTTGCCACAGTGGACCATCTTTATCCATATCATCCTGTCTTCTGCATCTTGCTCTGTTATACCCATCACTTACGTGTCCTCTCTCACCAAATCCTTACACCTTCTCTTAGGCCTTCCTCTTGGCTGACAGCTCCATCCTTAACATCCTTCTCCCAATATACCCAGCATCTCTCCTCTGCACATGTCCAAACCAACAAAATCTCGCCTCCGACTTTGTCTATTTCTGGGTGAATTGATAACCTGAAATACTAGGTAGTATTTGGTCATGTGACACAAACTGAGGTATTTTTGTAACATAAATTAAGGCACCTAAGATTAAATGAAATGAAGTATACCTTCCTGTAAACAAAATTCAACTTCACGTTTATGGTCTTGTGTATGTAACCCATAAAATCCATTTCATAGTTGAGGGGGTCTAGGGTTTTGTCTCAGCAGCATTTGGCGCAAGGCAGGAAACTTTACAGGGTGTTATTAACTCACAGGGACAGTTTAAAATTGCTAGTTAAACTTTCCAGTATGTCTTTATGGACATGAGAGGAAAAATGCAGTAGCTGAGCAGAGCCTGAAATTCATCCATCCATCCATCCATTGTCTCCCGCTTATCCGAGGTCGGGTCGCGGGGGCAGCAGCTTGAGCAGAGATGCCCAGACTTCCCTCTCCCTGGCCACTTCTTCTAGCTCTTCCGGGAGAATCCCAAGGCGTTCCCAGGCCAGTCGAGAGACATAGTCCCTCCAGCGTGTCCTGGGTCTTCCCCAGGGCCTCCTCCCGGTTAGACGTGCCCGGAACACCTCACCAGGGAGGCGTCCAGGAGGCATCCTGATCAGATGCCCGAGCCACCTCATCTGACTCCTCTCGATGCGGAGGAGCAGCGGCTCTACTCTGAGCCCCTCCCGGATGACTGAGCTTTTCACCCTATCTTTAAGGGAAAGCCCAGACACCCTGCGGAGGAAACTCATTTCAGCCGCTTGTATTCGCGATCTCGTTCTTTCGGTCACTACCCATAGCTCATGACCATAGGTGAGGGTAGGAACATAGATCGACTGGTAAATTGAGAGCTTCGCCTTGCGGCTCAGCTCCTTTTTCACCACGACAGACCGATGCAGCGCCCGCATTACTGCGGATGCCGCACCGATCCGCCTGTCGATCTCACGCTCCATTCTTCCCTCACTCGTGAACAAGACCCCGAGATACTTGAACTCCTCCACTTGGGGCAGGATCTCGCTACCAACCCTGAGAGGGCACTCCACCCTTTTCCGGCTGAGGACCATGGTCTCGGATTTGGAGGTGCTGATTCTCATCCCAGCCGCTTCACACTCGGCTGCGAACCGATCCAGAGAGAGCTGAAGATCATGGCCTGATGAAGCAAACAGGACAACATCATCTGCAAAAAGCAGTGACCCAATCCTGAGCCCACCAAACCGGACCCTCTCAACGCCCTGGCTGCGCTTAGAAATTCTGTCCATAAAAGTTATGAACAGAATCGGTGACAAAGGGCAGCCCTGGCGGAGTCCAACTCTCACTGGAAATGGGTTCGACTTACTGCCGGCAATGCGGACCAAGCTCTGGCACCGATCGTACAGGGACTGAACAGCCCTTATCAGGGGGGCCGGTACCCCATACTCTCGGAGTACCCCCCACAGGATTCCCCGAGGGACACGGTCGAATGCCTTTTCCAAGTCCACAAAACACATGTAGACTGGTTGGGCAAACTCCCATGCACCCTCCAGGACCCTGCTAAGGGTATAGAGCTGGTCCACTATTCCGCGACCAGGACGAAAACCACACTGTTCCTCCTGAATCCGAGGCTCGACTATCCGACGGACCCTCCTCTCCAGGACCCCTGAATAGACTTTTCCAGGGAGGCTGAGGAGTGTGATCCCTCTGTAGTTGGAACACACCCTCCGATCCCCCTTCTTAAAGAGGGGGACCACCACCCCGGTCTGCCAATCCAGAGGCACTGTCCCTGATGTCCATGCGATGTTGCAGAGGCGTGTCAGCCAAGACAGTCCTACAACATCCAGAGCCTTGAGGAACTCCGGGCGTATCTCATCCACCCCTGGGGCCCTGCCACCAAGGAGTTTTTTGACCACCTCGGTGACCTCAGTCCCAGAGATGGGGGAGCCCACCTCTGAATCCCCAGGCTCTGCTTCCTCATTGGAAGGCATGTTAATGGGATTGAGGAGGTCTTCGAAGTATTCCCCCCACTGACCCACAACGTCCCGAGTCGAGGTCAGCAGCGCACCATCCCCACCATATACAGTGTTGACACTGCACTGCTTCCCCTTCCTGAGACGCCGGATGGTGGACCAGAATCTCCTCGAAGCCGTCCGAAAGTCGTTCTCCATGGCCTCCCCAAACTCCTCAGCCTGAAATTCAGTGTGGGACAAATTAGTAATCCTTACAAATTAAAATTTTTAATTTGCAAATTTCCCACACGTTTATTTGGAAAACAATCTCTCATGCATCTTGCATCAGTATTCAACATTTTTTCTTAAATTACTATTTTATAATTGTGCCTAATTTGTTACTTAAGATTTTTTTTTTTCTTTTTCATTGTTTATTTTAAACTTGTATGCATAGTATGCCACCTTCCTGTTGCACATGCTCTTGACTAAAAAGTTTAGCTGAGGAATTTGGTGGGTGTATTTATAGAAAGCAAACCATTGAACGAGTTAAATGAAATGGGTTGCTTCCTATAAATACACTAACTTCTGTAACCAGCTGTTTGCCACTTCTTACCATCATTTCCGTTCATCAGGTTTGACATTGGACAGGTTATATTTTGGTAATGCCCATTGTTGTTTTTCCCTAACCATTTTCCTTGATATCTGCTTTGTACAAGTAAAGCTCCTTCCTTTTTTACAGCTATACATGTGTACTCATTCCCTGCATTTTCCCCTTTCCACTAAGTGCCTTTACAAGGTGGTGTTTTTTGCTCTTTTTATTACATTTGTGGTTTGCTTGTAGTTGTGTAGAATGAATCCTTATTAACTCAGGTCAGTTTGTGTTTATAGTCTTATTTTCAGATGTTTATATTTTAAGTGCTTGCAGTTTTGTTATATAAGGCTGTATTTAAGGTAATTGATATATTTGTCTTTTCTTTTATTTACATTTATATACTAATATATATCCATGTTTGCCAGCTGTCATTGATATCTGTATGTACCATCTCCTTTGTATGCATTTCTTTACCCAATGTCTGGAGGTTGTATACTTTTTTTATCCTCAC
The DNA here is from genome assembly GCF_900747795.2 of Erpetoichthys calabaricus. NCBI lineage: Eukaryota > Metazoa > Chordata > Cladistia > Polypteriformes > Polypteridae > Erpetoichthys > Erpetoichthys calabaricus. The sequence continues at coordinate 68,082,345 of NC_041404.2, read as the reverse complement.
TGGCTTGCCTTGGCTCTGAAGAAGAGAAGATTTCCCAAAATGTGTCAGCCGGATTGCTCAGCCAGCATGTGCAAGCTAACTGAAAATTATGCCCCGACAGTGTGATTTTTCCTTTAAGGCTTTATGCATATGGGTGTTGCCCCATTTGCCTTTGTAGGCCTGGAAAATATAACCGTTGTACTTTTCAATTACTGTAGTATTTTTGTATATTTGCACATTGATTGATACATTTGTTTTTTATATTCTGACTAGTAAAGGTATTTACCATACATATTTTGCTTGTAATATACCAGTTGTGTGAAATAATAATCTGCTCCTTAATTCATTTTTATATTTGCCCAGCAGGTTATACATTATATTAATCACTGGTTATTCTTGTTCAGAATATTAGTATGTCTTTTAAAATTAGTTTTCTGACATCCTGAGTCTGAAATTCCCTATTTATGTTCCATTTAACATTAAAATTGTGTGTATAGTTTTTTGGATGATGATAGAATTTGCAACAGCCTGCTTAAACTGTTCAAAGCCTATGGTGCTTTGCGCCATTTCTAATCATTTTGAAAACCACTACTACATATGAAACAGATTGACAGATTTCTGCACAGTATTACAGGGATTGATCAGTCCGTTTATTTTGTGAATCACCTTTCATGATTGTGCAGTTGTAAAGTACATCCATATGCAAAATATTAGATTGCAGGTCAAAAAGAATTTTGTTGTTCGATGACAGGGATTCATAGACATGTCTTAATGTGGATTAAGGTTTAACAATTTCAGAGTGCTGATTGTTAAAAAAACAAAAACAAAGGAGGAATGAATATAGGGAGAATACAAAACATTAAAGAAGTGGGTTTGAGAGGGATACTTGTGCCATTGCAGTTTAAGTTGGTCAGCTGGGTATTGCTATAGAGTCTGTTGCCTTGTCTGATATGGTTTCCACACTTAGGAAAAAGCACAATAAAAATCTCTTCCTCTCACCTCCCCTCTCTCTTCATGTCCTTTTTTTTCTGCTGAGCAGTGAGTTCCTGCAGGTATCCACAATTCCTCTCTCTTGGTAAGAGGATCAGAGACCCTAAGTTTGAGCTGGGTTGCTTGGCTTTTTGTGGTCTGTAGGAATGTTTCAGGTTTCTTCTTAGTTAATCCAGTTAAACATAATATTCTTTAAGTTTATTTAGTCATGTTAATGATCATTCATTTGATTAGAAGTTGTTAATTCCAGTAGTAATTAGATGGAAATCTTTCTTAACTCTTCTCACACCAAACAACCATAGTCCAGTCTGCTCATAGTATATCTGTATCTAGAATGCATCTAATGTTTTATTGCCCGGAATGTTCAAAGAGGCAATGTGTTTGACTGCATTATAGATAGATAGATAGATGTAATTCTTAGTTTTTTAGTGTACAGAAGTTATTTAGATGCCTAATTTTTGCATATTTTGCTATGAAAGATTTTTCTAAATTTTTTGATGTTTTGTATTTTTTCATATCACCATTTTGTGTCTTATTTTTGAGCATGGACACCACAATTTTGTGTTGATACCTCAATTTGCAACAACCTGCCGTCCTTATAATTCAAATATAAAAATGGTGAAGTCTTCAGTTTGCATTCAAGTTTGTGGATAATATCCTTTCAGAAAGCTCTTTGAATTAGTTAGTAAAATATTCTCAACAGTGACTTTTGGTTAATAATTTTGTTTTGACGAATTGTGTTTTTGTTTTTTTTTTTTTTTTGGTTACAGCTTTGGCCTATTTTAAGATTTTTCTTCATATTTTGCCCTTTCATCTCCTGGATGCAAAAGCATTTATGACAATTATATCTTGATTGTGGCAGCATGATTACCTTCTTCAGTGTTTTCCCCCTATAGTTGTATTTTTGTTTTTTTTTTTCCTACTCTGTCTCTTCTCCAACGTAATTATGCTTGCTAAATCATAGGCAGGACTAAAGACTTAAATTATTTACAGTATTTAATACAAAAAACATTTTAAGAGCGCAAAAATCATTTTAAGAGAATGAGGATAATTATACTGATCTTTTCCATGTATGCAGTTCTTTAGGAGGCTTAATTCCTTATGGTGAGTATTTATTATTTTTAGGAATAAACCTTAAACTTGTATGTAAAAGTGAATATAACTTTAATGTGTTTTCTGTTCTAATTTATACACACACAGCGTTTCATTACTTACACTTTTAACCCTGTATGGAGTTACTTTAGAAATAGATTTATGATGTGACCTATCAGATGTGAACTGTAATTGTTTAACATGTTGTGTCACGAATTTAAATGTGCGAGATGAATTGATGGCAAGGTAAATCGCTTTTTAATACCGTGCCCTACCCTGCCCTGCCCTGATAAAGGAACTGAGGTTTCGGATTCCATCTCTGATTGGAATTAGCAGATCTACAGATTTCTGTCCAAGGATCTATCCATTTTCTAACTAGCGTACAAAGGGCCATGGGGGAAATCTTGTATGCATGTACAATTACGTGTGTAAGACTGTGGGATGTGGGGCAAAATTGCACACATGCAGTGCTAAGAATAATAATAGCAAGTAAAAATCAAAGTAAATTTTAAATGAAATGGCTACTTTGCTTGCCTATACTGGTCATTAAATTAGCAGTTGAATTTGTTAATACCAAATAAAATGTATTTAGTGTTTTACTGTTTGAAGAACAAAGCAAATCTCCCTTTCAATATGTGCACTGTGTTAACAGAGTAGAAAAAACAGAGTTCTTCGTGGTTGAAAATGAATGTACCAATGCAAAATTTGTGGCATTCATTTGGTTTCTGTAGTATACTCATGAACATTAGTATAACATAAAATATGATGAATGGGAGTTTTGAAATACTGGATTAAGGTAAAACTGGCAAGTTTGATTTCACACAGGAAGCCTTAAAGTTTGGAACAAATGTAAAAAAAATTGGAGAGATTTGGAAAATGAAAGCACCAGGAATTTGTGACATTTAAAATTTGAATCAGTTCACTCATATGATAAATATTATTCTTTATTAAATTTTTAAACAGCTAATGATGCAAAAATAAATCCTACAGTAAAAAATGTTAACAATCTAACATTGACTTTCTGACAAACCAGATTTTAAAATAATTTTGTTACAAACACAGATTTAAAGAGTGTGCTAAAAATTAAAATTTCCTGAGGTATCTTGGAATTTACTCATTCAGCAGTGCAGATATAATGTTTGAAGTTTTTTTTTTTTTTTTAAGTAGTGATTATAAGCAGTAGCCTGCCTGGTTGCCTTGTGCCCAGTGATTTCTGGGAGAGGCTTCAGCTGCCTCTCCACCTTGCTCTGGATAAGCGGATTACAAAAACAGATTGATTATAAACAGTATTTTTCAGTTACTGCGGAGAATGTCTGAGAATAAATGTATTACTTGCACAGGGGAAGGTGTCTACATAAATAATTTAGTCTATGTAGATATCATTCTTTGTAAAAACCTGTGCTGAATTCCCCCATTTGTTGTTACAGTGGGGGAATATTCTATATCTATCACAAGTTAGATTGAAAACCTGCATTGTATTTTTATGATTGTGAATGGCAATGCTAATGTACTTAAATGGTATATCTATGATTAGTTAAGCTGCTATTACTATTAGTATTTATATATTTTATAATATTATAGAAAAAGGCAAAAGATTAACTTGAATAATGGAGGAACTTAAAATTAAAAGCCATTGAATGGGAGTTCATTTTTTGCTGGGATATTGAATAAGCATTGAGTTCCATAAAATTTCTCTGGTACTGGTTTTGAATAAAAAATTCTGGTATTGTAACATCCCTAATTTATAAGGAATCATTTCTGTTTAGTCACATCACAACATTCTTTACAGTGTATCAGAACTGGACCTTCTGAACTATAGTTCATCTGTAATGCTGCCAAACTATCAATATTGATTACATGGCTCTCTTCCTCAACAGGGCAATCTAAAAAGTCAACTCTCAAAATATTTCAGGCCAATGACCTCTTTGAAAAACTCCAATAGGAGGTTGTACAGGCTGAAACTTACTATATATTGTAAATTTTGCATTGCAGTTAGCATACTTATTTTACTTCATCAATCAAAAGTTTCTCATTTTAAAGTAGTAAATTTTAGTTCTTGAACCACAATAGTACTCCTGTTCCAGATAGTGTAATCGCAGGAACACTGACAGATACACAATAACAAATGAAGTGCCAGATATGTGTACTGTTCTCATTTTCCATCTTTATGCAGAGTGCAATGCAAATATAATACAAAAAATAAAACAAGAAAGATTTACATGTCATCAAACAACCTTATTTTAGGTTTTACTTAAGCTTTGACATGGGTTAGTAAATAATGTCAGTGAGAGAAATTTTCAGATTTTAAAAATGATGAAAGTACATATATGCCTAACATATGAGCATTTTAGGTGTAATGTTACTCAGTTACAGTATATAGACTGTCACATTGGAGACGAATTGGCTCATGTTTGTAGATTACACTTTTTAGAACTACTGGTCTCATAGATTATTCTGTAAAACAAATATCATAAACGCTTCTTCCTGGCTGCTTTTTTTTTTTTTTTTTTTTTTAATATATATAAAGTATACAAAGATTATGCTGAAATGTTTTTAGCAGGTATTTACAAATATTTTTCTCAACTAAAAAGAACTAATTCTAAAAGCAACTAACACCCTTACTCTCTTATAGCTAGAAAGGACAGATGAAATCCAGCTACTCCTGCAGAATCATTTTTTTCATTAAGCTCTGATTTTTTTTTTTTTTTTAAATATATAAACAATCCTCTATTCTACTCGGTTTTTATTTACTGTTTTGTAGCCTCAGACTGGAACACAGGATTAGAAAATGCCACCAGATTGCTGCCACTGAGCTTTTGAAGTTGTCACATAATATCTCTTAGCTGTTTGAATCTCAGATGCTCTCTAAATTTCACTAAAGGAATTTTTCCTTCTCTTCAATCTGCTGCGATTATCCATTTGCTGTCAACCACTGGTTAGGATTATAGATTTAAGGTAAATGACATGAGTTTCCTCACTAATCGTCAGACTGCTTAACCCCAGAAATGCTGATATTTTTTGAATGTAGTAGTCTTTAGCAGTTATAAAAGTGAAACATTGTGAATAAAGGAAATGTTAAGGTTGAAATATTCCTTGGAATTTGTTTAGAAGATAAGAATTTTATATCAATGTGGGGTTCTCTAGTAGAGTCTGAAACACAGTGGAAGGGCTGAGAGAACTAGCTGATAAGGTTAGTCTCGAAGTAATCCTTTTGATTAAGATATTGATGGAAGCAAAAAATAATCTGTGCAGAAGTATTCCAGGACACGTTTTGGATGTCTCCTGCTGAGAAAATTGTGGGGAAAAAAGTATTGCTCCTACAGCTATAGTGTAGTAATGAATCCCTTTTTAATTGTTATTGAAAATAATTTTTTTTTGGGTGTAATGTGTGTGTTGGTACTAATTTTCAGATTTTTCTGCATTTCCTGGCAGAGACACTATTGTGCTTGTAGATCTACAGTATGCCAGCATTTGTAAATAGCTGCCTTTGTCACTTGATGGTGGTATTTTCAGTGACACTCTCTGCCCACCCTTGTCCTGTCTCTGTGTGAGACAATACCCTTTGCTGCCAGTTTACTTGCCTGCTCTCTGGCCATTATGAGTCATGGTGTCTGATATCATGATAGTATGTGACCTCCTCATTAAAGAATTTGAGCTTTTCTGGCACTGGGTCATTTTAAGAATTGACTTAATGGCCAAACACTGAACAATATTTTTTAACACTAAAGTAGTATTAAATTTAAGTATACAAATGCAGGAAAATTGCACATGGAAAAATTAAAACAAATTGAATTTTGTCAGAAGTTTGGTTTGTTTACATTTTTTCAGGGTGTTGTTAACTATAAAAGTATGGCTAAACTATGTTCTGGAAACTGTATCTATTTTTTTTAATTGATAAAAGCAGTTTCTATTTGATTTTTGAATTTCTTGTCAGTCTTCTCTTGCTAACCATTTTAATCTTTATGCACTTTAATGTGCATGATTTTCTCAAATAATATGTACAGAAAAAACATAGAGTCACTAAGTCTCCTCCAGTTTTGGAAGTGATCTCATCCACATAGAAAAAAAAAAGAAGATAAATGCAACAAGTTACATAAAAGAATATAAGAAACCCAAAACTGCTGCTTTAGTGACATGCAGGTAAAAAATATACATCTGACTCTTCCTAAATAAGTAAATGGGCATGCTGCAGCGTGTCCTTTCCCGTTCTAACAATTAGGCCTGGTCTGACCCAGTGTTTTGAAAGATGTTTTATGTCTTTGTCTAATACAAGACACCTTTTAAGACTCCTGTCTTGAAAATATGTTGATTCTATCACATAAACAGAAATTTGGTTAAACTGTATTTCATAGAATTATCATATATCAAACTTTAAATCTGGAATTTAAAATGTTATTTAAATGAGAATCATTTGACAGAAAGATAACAAACTTCTCAAAAAGGCAACGAGGGTTCACTTTTCAAAGTCCAAATGTGCAGCTGTATTTAATGTAAAAATCTGTAAAATTGCTATTGTGATATTAACATCATTTCCTTTTTCCCCACCCCCATTAATTTTCTCAAACTTTTTGTTCATGTACAGGATAATAGAGACCTGGAATCTTTCCTGATGAAATAATCTGCCTTGGATGTAATTTAGCCTTTCAGGTTACACATGCTCATACTCTGTCTCACTTGAATACGTTTCATTTACTAATCACCTAAACTGTAGTCTTTACTCTATGATGTTAGAAAATTATATCTAGAAAGATAGCATGTAGACATGAGGAGAATGTTAAAACAAATCCTAAACCGTGCCATACCTGGTGATAGCTATAAAGTTCTGGGTTCAGTGAGGTAGCAATACTAACTTTTTTTTTGTGCTGGAGTGGACTGCTTCAACATGCAGAATTGGCAATATTTACAATGTAATAATTAAAATATACTGTAACAATGTGCAAACATTTTTTACATATTGTGGCATACGGCCCGGGCCCTTGCGATGCCTCTATGGTGGAAGGTCTGGGGGAGGGAGCTTATTTAGATCATTATCTCCCAGGTGCACTAGGTGGCAGCCCCCCTGGGTTGCAGCAGTGCCTCATACTTCCGTAGAGCTCCATGGGAGTTGGAGTTTGATGCAGCCCTGTTGGGTTCTATGGGTGCCGCCAGGAGGTGCTACAGCTGCTATTGAGGCCTTGATTGCAGCATTTCCGCCACAACCGGAAGTAGACCAATGCACACCTGGAGCACTTCCAGATGCCTTATAAAATGAGCCAGCAGCCTCTACTCCGGGAGCTAGAGTCAGGTGGAAGAAGAGAGAGCTTGCCAGGAAGAGTGGAGGAAAAGCAAGAAGAAAAAGAGAGAAAGAAGTGATGTGTGCTTTGTGTTTTGTGCTGTGCTGGAACTGAGCTGTACATGTGGGAAATGGAGGAAGGCGTTTCCTGTGGGGAAAAGAAAAAAAAATAATAAAAGCGTGTGTTTGCACTTGTGTCCCACGTTTGCCTGTTTCAGGATTGGGGAGGCTGGAGCGCCCTCTGCAGGCCACAATATGTAGTACACTTTTAAGTGTTACTTTAACACTGGTCATCTTCCTGTGTAACCCTAGCAACAGCACTTCACACCTACTTGCTCTTTTATTTATTTTTTTTTGAGTTCTGCTATGAGCTTGTGACCATATGTGAGGTGAAGATTAAGACTGACAGATGTATTGAACTCTTCATGCAAGCTCTTTATTGCCTATTCACCAACTTTTGTCTAGTATTGTATGCAGAGTTGCGGCTGATGCACTAATAGTGGTCTATCTCTGTCCTCCCCTTACTCTGAAAATGTATGACCCAGCATGGCCAGCACTTCATAATGTATAATGCTGTGCGTAGAATTCACACTAAAACATGGTTTATGGACAAAAATTGAAATGCGCATATGCACAAAAATACTCAGATGAATAAAACTGTGTATAAGCAAATTTTCACACACTTCCCCTTTATAAATCCCAACCAACGTGGATTTTAATGCACATGCACACTTCTACAGACCCACCCTGACTCCTCCCATAATTTTGAATATGCCAATCAATATAAATAGCTCCTATCATTCAATGTTTTGTTAAAAGACAATGGTAAAGCATCTGTATATAATATATATATTATTATTTAAAAAAAAAAAGTTCTTCACTGAATGTGAAGAGGAGGCAAAGAAAAATGCACAATTTTGTGGCTTAGGCAGTGGTATGACTGAGCAAAAAAAGGAAATTGATGGAGTGAACTTAAAAGTTCAAGTTCAGAAAGTTACAGTGCCCGAAATAAAAAAAGAAGTGGTTAGATGTCAAAGTAAACGTGAAAAGGCGAGTGTCTATGAGTGTCATACAGAAGCATATTAGGGCCACAGATAAGAATAAAAAGGTTAAAGATTAAAGTCAAAATGTCAACTTTAATCTCACAATTTTCACTTTAATCTTGTAGTTTTTGTCATTAAAGTAGAACGTTGTAAACTTCATCTTAAAATTGATGTTTAATTTACTAGAGTTTGTCAAACCCCATAGTAACTAAAGTAGCTACTACTACTATAAGAATACAAATTCTTTGTATTCTATGTGTTTCCCTGACCCAGTTGTTAATTGCTACGTGCTTCCTACACAGGCTTTCTCTTACGCCCTAAGATGTACACTTGATATCATTTTCATGAAGAAATGCATTAAAGCATGTATTAAACATACGGGTCCCGGTAGAGCAGCAGTAGCAATGAGCTGGCACCCCATCCAGGGATTGTTCTTGCCTCGCGCAAGATGCTTACTGGGGCGCGCACAACCCTGTATGGAATAATTTATTGCAACAGTATTGTCTCTGTCAAACATACCAACCCTGTCCTCCCATTTTCTTTCTCCACATAACCAATTGCCAATGTAAGCTTAGAATGCAGATTCTTCAGAACTTTTAAGGAATATTGAAAAATCTTCGTTATACATGTTTAGTTATTCCATCCATCCATCCAGGGTCACGCCAGTCGCAGCAAGCATAGATTGCAAGGCAGGAACAATACCTGGATGGGGTGCCAGCTCATTGCTACCGTTATGTCCGCCCCCACGTGTGTAATTATTAAAAGTATGCATTATTTAAATAAAGTTAACAATTTATCTGTAAAATGTAATAAACATATTTTAATGCATTTCATTATAAAAACAATATCACATATACATCCTAGTATTCTAACAACACACCGCTCCAAGAGGATAGCTCTTGGAAATCTAAATCGATTTAGAAGCCAGTCAAAATCATCTGTCAATACGCACTCTCTTCTATTGAATTGAATCCCTTTTTTGTCATTGTATGGTACAATGAGATTCAATATGCAACTCCTCCATAAACTTATTTTCCTATAAAATTATGATAATAATAATACTACTACGATTAAAAAACAATGAAAAATATACAATGTGAAAGCATAAGTACAATGTACATATAATGCAGATAGTGCAAATGGTTCATAAAGAGGCTCAGGTTGTGTAATATTACAGTTGTAGTGCCAAGTTTACAGAGAGGTAATTACAAGTATTAATAGTTCTACCGGGAGCACTTGGACTGATTGAATGCGTTAATAGCCTTTGGGATTAAAACTGTTTCTGAGCCTCGAGGTCTGTGCAGAAAAGGCTGTGAAGCATTTGCTGGATGGGAGAAGTTCAAATAGACTGCAACACGGGTGAGTGGAATCCATGCAGAAGCTGGTGGCTTTCCTGAGGCATCATGTGCTATAAATGTCCTCCAGGGCTGGAAGCTGTATGCTCTGCTGTAATCCATAATCCTCTGCACTTTTGACACAACCTGTACAGCTGCGATACCACACAAAAATACAGTAAACAAGTTAAAATACTTTTTTTGGTGAACTAAGAGTAACAACGCTAAAGCAGCAATGGTATCTGGAATAGTCTGGCCATTCCATGTGCCATTATATTGTTACAGAATGATTACAATCAAGTTCCTTAAATTTTTAAATAATATGCAGTTAATTTCGGTGTATTTGATGATGTCCATGTCATGGATGTGAATCTAAAAAAGAAAGGGAGACCACATAGAAACAGTAGCACTACTTTGACACAAGGTGATGCCCATTTGCAAAACCAAGCAGAAAAGTGTTTATGCATGGTGTGAGGCTGTCGTGAAAATATGTGTGGGTTTACGCCAAGCTGAGTTTTTAATATGTCTCAAAGTAAGCATGTAAACGGGTGTACGCTACATTTTTGTGCGTGCGCACCATTTATACATGAGACCCCTTGTCCTGGATATGTTTTAGGTAATCATTATTGAAACAGATTTGTATGATGTAGAATTTTTTTAAATTGAATTAATTAATGCTTTGCACAGCTTCATTAAGTATTTTTTTTTTCTTATTTTTCACTTATAATTTGAAATTCAAAGTTTAAAAATTCAGTTCTCGATATTACCTAGGATCATCAGGGGCGCATTCCTTGAGAAATGAGTACGGAAAGTCTGGAAATGTTGCCAGTATCTTTTAGTACTCAATAATATATTTTAACCATGAATATTGATGAGAGTTTTTAGATCTTATCAATTTTACTACTTTCCTTTCTAAAAGTGTGCTTTTCCTAGTATGATGTATTTCAACATCTGGATCTGGATACGTTTTCTATTTTTTTTTTTTTGCTTTTTGCAGTAGTTGAAATACAATTATTGTTAAAAAAAATTAAGAGTTATTTAAATCAATTTTTGTAATTTGATGGAAGTCAGTCAGTCATTATCCAACCTGCTATATTCTAACACAGGGTCACGGGGGTCTGCTGGAACCAATCCCAGCCAACACAGGGCGCAAGGCAGGAACAAATCAAATTCCTGGGCAGGGCGCCAGCCCACTGCAGGGCACACGCTCACACACACACACACACACACCTACGCACACACCAAGCACACACTGGGGAAAATTTAGAATCGCCAATGCACCTAAGCTGCATGTCTTTAGACTGTGGGAGGAAATCAGAGCACCCGGAGGAAACCCACACAGACACGGGGTGAACATGCAAACTCCACGCAGGGAGGACCTGCGTCACCGTGCCACCCTTGATGGAAGTATCAAACGATATTAATAGATGGTCATTTCTTTATCTCATGTTAGCTGTCATAATTAAAGTAATACTCCATTCAAAAAATTAAAAAAAAAAAAAAAAAAAAAAATGCCTTCTACGCCATTTTTGTATTGATGACCAATAAAAATGTTTACTTTCTGGGGATTATGGAGAATGGAGATTAAAAAGCTTTGTGATATGACAGGCTTCTGTAGGGTCCTATTCTGAACAGAACTAAACAATTTGAAAATGTCCATGGAAAAAAAAGGCTCACAATGCCCTGCAGTCCCCCTAGCCCCCAATATATTTTTTTCGGTCCTGTGTCCTTAAATTCAAAAGGGTGACTTGTGATTCTTCCAGCTAAGGCTAAAATATCTTTTCTTGCAAGTAGTGTGATTTAATCCTACTTGCTGTTAATCCAAATACAGCTGCTAAGGCACTGGAAGTGATTTTAAATCACTCCTTTCTGAGAAATATACAGTACAAATATTTTGGACTAAATGTTTAGAACATTCCTAAAACAACATGAGTGATGCTGGTGCCTGATGACATCATTCACAGGTTGGATCTTTCCTGGGTACATTTTTAGAAAATTTCAGAGGAGACCTGTTTAATCAACAAACATTTTCATTACTTGAATTATTGTGTTCTTGGCAGATAATGAACTGGAGTATATTTTTTGTGATCAATACTTTGTTAGTAAAATCAAATGGAAATCAACATGCTAGAATGAGAAGCACGTACTATGTCCTGCACAATATGACTAGAAACTGCAGAAGTGCCACAGTGACCCAAACACTGCGACTGTAAAAAGGTTTGTGTTAATAAAAGACTGAAGAAGCAGAATTCCAGCCATACATGGAGTTGCTGGATAATCTATTACTTAAAATGTAGATAACTCCAAAATAATAATTTTTTTTAAAAGCTAGCAAGTTCTTCATTGTAGTTGCCCTCAACTTCCTGGAGCAATAGTAAAAATTTGCATTTACATTGATTTGCTTAACAGATGCTTTTATCCAAAGCGATTTACAACAGAGGTCAACATATTCAAGTAAACATCAGTCTGGGTGACTGTTAAGTATGCTGCATGATAGACAGGTGCCTGGACTGATTTTAGCTTTGCAATCCGTTCTCCTGGAATAGGCTCAGGCCCATTGTAACTAGGAATTGAATTGAGCATGTTTGAAAATTGTATGCTGTTGTTACCCTACATAATGACCTATTAAATTGTTCCCAGCATCAAACCCAGAGGAACACAATCAAATAACTTAATCATAAGTGTTAGTGTATTCATAAGGTTGTAAAATTTGTTAATGATGATGGTTTTTTTTTTTTAAGATTAATTGTTGCTAAACTAGACCAAGAATGAGGAATGCAAGATTAATAAATTAATAATATTTGAACGTTTGATTTGTTTTCAGTGTCTAATGTTAGAATCTTATAAAGTTATATTATTTTGTCACTACAAGCTTTCAGCACCTTGTCTTCTAATATGTGATTTATGTTTAATTCTAAATCTATAAAACCAAGTCTGCCTGCACTTTCTTTTTCACCTCTCTTCCATAATCCCAATTACTCTGTACTGTTGATTCCAAGTATTTAAACTCCTCCACCTTCGCCAACTCTACTCCCTGCATCCTCACCATTCCACTGACCTCCCTCTCATTTACACACATGTATTCTGTCTTGTTTCTACTGACCTTCATTCTTCTCCTCTCTAGAGCATATCTCCACCTCTCCAGGATCTCCTCAACGTGCTCGCTACTATCGCTACAGATCACAATGTCATCAGCAAACATTATAGTCTACGGGGACTCCTGTCTAATCTCGTCTGTCAACCTGTCCATCAGCATTGCAAATAACAAAGGGCTCAGAGCTGATCCCTGATGTAATCCCACCTCCACGTTGAATGCATCCGTCACTCTTACCGCAGACCTCACCACTGTCACACTTCCCTTGTTCATATCCTGTACAACTCTTACGTACTTCTCTGCCACTCCTGACTTCCTCATACAATACCACAGCTCCTCTCGAGGCACCCTGTCATATGCTTTCTCCAGGTCCACAAAGACGCAATGCAACTCCTTCTGGCCTTCTCTAAACTTCTCCATCAACATCCTCAGAGAAAACATTGCATCTGTGGTGCTCTTTCTTGGCATGAAACCATACTGCTGCTCACTAATCATCACCTCACTTCTTAACCTAGCTTCCACTACTCTTTCCCATAACTTCATGTTGTGGCTCATCAATTTTATTCTCCTGTAGTTACTGCAGTCCTGTACATCCCCCTTATTCTTAAATATCGGCACCAGTACACTTCTTCTCCACTCCTCAGGCATCCTCTCACTTTCCAAGATTCCATTAAACAATCTGGTTAAAAACTCCACTGCCATCTCTCCTAAACATCTACATGCTTCCATAGATAACCAAGTCTTAATGCAGTTAATTCAGATTTTTTAAGAAAATGTGGACTTTGTACTTAGCATAGCATCATTTGTGTTTGTTTCTTTTCTTTACTGTATTATGCTTTTGTGTCTCAGTCCTGTATTCTTTTGGGCTTGGCTGCAATCTAAATCCATCCTCCTTGTTAACACATTGCTATTAATTTTGCTGCGGAAGGTGCCCCTATTTACTGCATGCATCATGTTTAAGTGATAAACATTGATAAGTGGCTCTCCACTGAGGTATTTACAATCTGATTTTCAAGGGGCTCTGAATTTTTTCACAACAATAATGTCGCTGGCAATGGGACCCGTGAATTTTGTTTGCCTTCTGTGCATGTATGCAGTATTCAAACTGACAAAACGCCAATTTGATGCATTCAAGTAAGCAACACAACGCTGCCATGGAAATCAACTCATGTATGTCTGCTGTGTTGGAGTATGATTTTATCCTTTGGTGGGTACCCTGCCAGGTTATGAGGCATTGTAATAAGCAGCATCTAATCAGGGAAGGGCCACATAATACGCTTGTACGAATTAGAGCACAATTAGAGTATTCATTTTTGAAAAACTGTTTTTGGCTGTCCTCACTGAAATAGGCAACATTTTCAGAAATATATATTTGAGTGTATTTTTGAAAGGGTTACTGACGCAGGGGTACTGTGGGGGAAAAATGAAAATGGATACTAATGTTTGCATTTTACAAAAAATGTTGCAGTGTGGATGTAGTTTTAAGGAAATGCTGGCATTATACACAAAATGTAAAACAAAGAAACAAAGGTATAATGAAAAAAACTTTTACGGTTATATATAATTTATTTTTTTTGTTTATTCTCCTGTGTTGTTCATTCACAGATAACTCTTGCCAATTGTGCTCAACTTATCACTTTTATTTTACACACTTTTAAATAAAGTATGTCTTTAATAACAATGATTGCTTACCACAAATGCCATTAGTTTCAACTAGGAAGTCAAGGTGTAGACTCCATTGTCATCAATTCAAGGCTGGAATCTAACTTTTTGTGTCTTAAACCCTTGTCTGACAGATTATTTTGGAGGTTAAGTCAGCAATGTTTAAATGATCTAAACAAACTGAGCCAGTCCTCTATTTTGTATTTCTTGCCCATCATCTCAAAACTAACTACACATTTTTGACAAATAAACATGCATAATGTCTTTATTTCTAACCAGAGGAAACAAAAACTTACTTGAAACCTTGGGAAGCATGGCATAAAGGAATCATATTTTACATTAACTGTTTAATTATGAATCCATGCCATACACATTACTTGTAACTGAGTGCCATATAAAGCATATTTTCCAAAATTTAAAAGTATAAATTCTATTTTAACATTATATTTTGAATTATGCATGATTTAACTGTCAGTCTTTTTTGTATTGTTCTCTGGCAACATCAGAGGTCAATGTCAGTTGCAGCAACTAACAAGTTTTTATAAATATTGCATGTTTTAACGCTTGGAATTGCTTGATCATTAACGGGAGGTATTGTGGTCTAGTGGATAAATTCTGGACTGTTTTGTACTGGAAGTTCAAAACTCGTAGGTCAGTCTCCACCAATGATAAATTTTATGATCCTAATTAGCACACTTCACCTTATGTGCTGTAATTTTAGATTCATATAAACACTGTTTATATAATAGCTTTTGTAAAACAAACCTGTAATGCTGTCTGTGGAATTTTGCTGTGTGAAATACAAACTGTCTTATGTGAATAGTGTCACAGATTTCTAGTTGGATCTGATTGTTTAGTTTACAGCCTGTAATTAATTCAAAAGCAATGTGTATTGTACATGAAGCAATCTGAAACAGTGGTTCAGGCA
This sequence comes from Erpetoichthys calabaricus, assembly GCF_900747795.2. Classification (NCBI taxonomy): domain Eukaryota; kingdom Metazoa; phylum Chordata; class Cladistia; order Polypteriformes; family Polypteridae; genus Erpetoichthys; species Erpetoichthys calabaricus. The sequence continues at coordinate 68,066,951 of NC_041404.2, read as the reverse complement.
CTTCCATGTTTTCAACATGGTCAATTGGTAAAATCAGCATTTCTAATGCTTAAAAAAATATTGTTTTTCTGCAGAATGAGTAACACACTGTTCCAAAAATTTTAAATGCTAGCCAGCAAAGTTTGACAAGTTAATAATTTAACAGGTTGTGTAACAAAGTGCCCTCCCCCAGAACTTCCTGGTTTGTCATTGCGCAAATATATACAGTGTCCAAATTAAACATAGCTAGTGCAAGCTTTAATCCTAAAATAATTCTGTTTTGCTGAACATGTTAGCCTTTCTGAAATGCCACATAGAAGTTCAGGATTCTGTAAATTAAAAAATGCTCCTTTTTATATTAAAAAATATATAATAAAGTGAATTCAAATTCCTTAGTCAAGCTTTCATTTCTGATAATCTTCATTGTCAGTTTAAAAAAAAAAAGTTTAACCGTTCAGGTTGTTTGGGTTTGATCATTTTGTTGTCTTGAGTCCAGTGTTACACAGATGTTCAGAATGTTGTTTTCTTATAGTCACTATAAGATGGAACATAGCTGGTCATTTAGATTTTTATTGAGATATCTAATTCCTTAAATGCTTTATTTTGTTTCATCATAGACCCTTAAGCATTGTGTACCTTATGTAGAAGTGATAGTCTTGTGCTGCTTCATGATGTCTGTGATCAAATAAGAGCAGTTGTTTTAAACTTTGAGTAGAATCAAATGGGCCTTAAAAGAAAGAAAATGTTGGTGAGTAAATGTAGAGCAGAATGAATGAACAGTCTTGTCAGTTCTGCTTTAGATTCTTTACAGGTTTAACTTGAGTAACTTTTAATTCAATGAGTGTCTTTGGATGTGGCAATCCATCTATTTTCTGAACTTGCTTTGCTGAGAAGGAAAATAAATCATGGTACTACTGGGGCTAAACTTAAAAAAAGACCATTGCTGTGTACAGTTGGCTGCATGTGCTATACCACTTAAGCTGGGAAAATTAAACGTTGGAATAGGAAACTTCATGATTATTTTTAGAAATATTTAATCAACTAGATATTTTTTTAATATCCTTTTCTGAAATATACTCATCTTTTTACTTGATTTCATTTTGATTATAATATTATGATGGCATCATAGCAATAGAGAGTAATATTGTGTTAAGGATCAATAAATTAAATTTTAAATAGATTAAAATTAGTATGGTATACTAGAGCTGAAAAATGCAAGTAATTAATGAAAAGTAAATATATCTGTAAGTAAAGTTCTTATGTCTAACTTGTTTGTTAAATTTAGTATCCATATTACTAACCGAGAATGGTAAACCGGATGGACACAGGGACATCCGGCCATGGGCCGTGGACGCAAAAGACGTACTGCACAGGCGCCCCCACAAAACCCCCCTTCCAAGCAACGGAAACCGGATGGAATGCAACGTAAAATAAGAAATGAGGCGCCCATAGCACACAGAAAAAAGGAGTCAGACGCCGGCGCCGCACACAGCGTCGCACGAAGCCCATTCCACACGAAACGGAACACACACAAAGAAGAGAATTGAGACCCACTACACACAAAGCCCCCCTCCAGTAACTCAAATAAGAAATGAGGCGATGCGCCCCTAGAACACCAAAAAGAAAGGAGTCAGACGCAAGCGCCACATAGCACACGAAACGGTACGCACACAAAGAAGAGGATTCAGACCCACGACACACAAACACCCCCTCCACTAACAGAGATAAAAAAAAGTGAGGCAACGTGCCCCTAGCACACAAAAAAAAAAAGAAGTCAGACGCGAGCGCCACACAAACCCCATTGGACACGAAACGGGACAGACTACGGACATAGCACGCGAAACATACACAAAAAGGAGAATTCGGACCCACGACCACACTAACAAGACACAAAGCCCCATTACTGAACGAACCGTCCGTATTAAACATACGTCATCTGAACACATTCAAATTATGCAGCATAGGTCGATCTCATTACACTGATGCACTATTAACCGTTCAACCACAGAAAAGGCTCGATTACAGCTCCAAAACAACACGTCCCAAATACTGAACATACAACGACGCGCCTCTCAAACGGCACAAGCAAAACATACACGTCACGGACATCAACGACAGACACCTGCTAAACGCTTACGCCAATTAGCTGACAACGCGTTCAATAATGAGTCTACTATTCAGGAAAATTCATTGGAATTAATGAATGTCATTTGCAATCATTGTCATTCACTTAACTTCCCTGAAGAAACAACTGGCAATACAAGTAATGAATTTACACGTTGTTGTCAAAAGGGTCAAATTAGACTGCCTCCTTTACATTCATATCCTGAATATCTACAGAAGCTTCTAACTAACGATGTACCTGAAAGTTAAAACTTTATGAACTGCATTAGATCCTACAAATCGCTATCCACTATGAACATGAACAGTAGCAATGCACGTGACATCCGTCTTGCAAAACTGTTAATTATTGATGAATGTACAATGGCATCCAGTCACTTACTCAACACCATTGATAAACTTCTACAAACGTTGATGAATAATAATATTCCCTTTGGAGGAAAGGTACTTTTATTAGGAGGAGATTTTAGACAGTGCTTAACTATTCCACATGCCATGCGCTCAGTTATTGTTCAGTCCACCTTAAAATACGCAGACAATTGGCATCGCTTTCAAAAGATACAGTTAGTACAAAACATTCGATGTCCAGATCCAGATTATAACAATTGTTTATTACAACTGGGAGATGGTACACTCACCAATACAGATGGACTTCACCCAGATATTATTACAATTCCTCAAGCCTTTATCTGCGACGACTTAGTTACGGAGATATTTGGAACAGCAATCTCATTAGACCAAATACCCCTTTTAACACAACACACTATATTATGTCCACCCGTTTTTGGACATGGACAACTTTATTTGCTTCCTATATGCGTCATCTACACCTTCACACTATGCTATATCTCATTCATACATCACACTCTTTGTAATTTCACAACACCAGGGGTTGGCGAGCGAAGCGAGCAGGGGGCGGAGCCCCCTAGTAAAGAGATAATTTGAAGTTAATTAAAAAATGGTAAGACTCACTATTCAGAACTTCCTTATCATATTGTAAGCTTGAGTAGACATAAAAGTTACTAGTTACTCTTACTCTCTCAAAAAATTATCAGTTGTTGTAGTATTACTCATCCTTGGCAGGAGCAAGTCAGCATGTGCTGTGAAATTTGATTATTGGTTTTGTGGAGCTTCAGTATGTTTCATTGTGGTTTAACGATTTTGCAAAATTTGTCTCCTTTTCACATGACATACCCAATGAATGTGGATGATGCTAAGTGTTGATTGACATTGTGGAGTGTATATTGTCATGCAGATGGCTTTGGCTTTTAAAAAACAAATTAAGGCTTTCATAAAAATGCATTGTGTAATCAATTTAGATTTATTGTCATATGTGCAAAGTATAGTGGAACTGTTATATTCACGCTTGACTAACATGCACCATGGTGTCTCTTGGTGTGAATCTCACTCTGAAACCTATGTAAAATATTGAAAACATGTAATAGGTGAAAAGTAGGCCCTGTCACAGTCGTCCCCAACTTGAATATTCTGCATTTCATAAAACCATATACAAAATCACCTTTAATGGTATTATAAGGGCGGCACGGTGGGTAGCGCTGCTGCCTCGCAGTTGGGAGACCTGGGGACCTGGGTTCACTTCCCGGGTCCTCCCTGCGTGGAGTTTGCATGTTCTCCCTGTGTCTGCGTGGGTTTCCTCCGGGCTCTCCGGTTTCCTCCCACAGTCCAAAGACATGCAGGTTAGGTGGATTGGCAATTCTAAATTGGCCCTAGTGTGTGCTTGGTGTGTGGGTGTGTTTGTGTGTGTCCTGCGGTGGGTTGGCACCCCGCCCAGGATTGGTTCCTGCCTTGTGCCCTGTGTTGGCTGGGATTGGCTCCAGCAGACCCCCGTGACCCTGTGTTCGGATTCAGCGGGTTGGAAAATGGATGGATGGATGGTATTATAAAGTTTTCCGCACAGGCTGAGCATGTTTCCATTTGGAAAAAAAGGAAAGATGGCACAGTTTGGACAGAGAAAGCCACAGGTGAAGAGCACAAAGCTGACAGACACTGTGGAGCTGCCAATGTATGAAAATGTGACAATAAATATTTTTTTCTTTAGTATTTTGGTTTCACATTTTGACCGGTGCCCCTTGATCTCCATTTTAAAATGCAAAAGAAGACTATGTTTTTTTTAAAAATGCATTAAAAATGCCTTTTGAACACAGTTTCATGTAGCAGATTAGTAGATACTGTAATTATGAAGGAATAACTTTAACTGGAAATATATCAATCTTGTCCTTTAAGTTACATATGCTTATATTTCATCAGTGTTTAACCAGGAGAGTTTTTGCATGTGTGAGTGTTGTAAAATAAATAAATAAAATAAATAAATAAATAAATAGTGTAGGAGCTAATGTGCTTGTGCTCTTTATCAATATCAATGGTTAAACTGTGCCACTTTGTACTACCTGGGGATCATATATGCATATACAAATCTAGTTAATGGCAGCTCAGGCTTTTTGTACGCTAAGAGACTCCTAGCACTCATGCTATAAAAAATGTAGGTTGGAAAGGCTCGTAAGTGCTTATGAGCTCTGTAAGCTGCTCTTTTTGTTTTATTATTATTATTATTTTTAAAGCAAGCTGCTGTTTTATCTTGTTAATGTCACAATTCAGACCTCATGTCAGCATCACTGATTATCATAGATGAGCACAAGTTTGTCAGGAAGTTTACTTCTTTATCAAATTAACAATTAATTAAATTTAACAATTATAAACAAAATACCACAGTTTTGGTAAATTTGGTGGTGTTTTGTCAGCATGGACTAGTGCAAGCATTTGTATGAAATAACCTTAACCAGAATATTTGGTGGGTGCCTACTTACATAAAAGATTCTCTTCTTGACCTTCCTTTACCTATTTTTTTGGTTTATGTTTGTTTCTGCAAAGTTACATTTGAAAATAGCCTTCTGGTAAAGTTCATATAGTATCTAATTAACCCAGTACTAGATAAAATATTTTTATATAGTATATTAATACAAGTTAGTTAAATGTAAATATGTATATGTGGCTAAAAATGTTTTCATAACAATTTAAATCATACATCAGAATTGCTACACAGTAAAGGGTGCACTGTAACATTCACATTTGAATGTTTAAAATATTAAACGTTTGTCCATATTTATATTTAATTAAGGAACTGCAACTGAAACTCATCCGTTGCTAAAAATAGGGTGCTACCTAAAACACAAACATGTTTTTTTTCCTTTTGAAACTTTGTGTAACATGTAATGCATAATGAAGGAACTGTTATAGTAGTCTGTAATTATTCCCCTTTATACCCTCTCTTGCCTCATCTTTATGCAGGTCTAGACAGAACGTGTTTTTTCACATGGGCATTGTTTATCCCTCTTAATGAGAAAGTTGCATGTATGGGTGGAGGTCTGTTACAGTAAAGGTTCTGAGATAAGTAGTGACTGTACTGTTGTTTTTTTAAAAAAAAGCAAACTGATTCTTTGACTTTCGCTATATACAGTATTATAATGTTAAATATTTACTAAGGGAGAGTTTTATTACATTCCTCATAACTGTTGGCTGCTACTGAATGGGAATTTATTTTATTTTAGACCATTCTTAAATGTATTTGCTCAGAATATTCCACATACAGTTGTAGATGATGAAAGTTTAACTACTGGTTTACAGCCTTACTAAAATCTTTGATGTAACATTGTGTATGTTATTTTGTGTGTTATTGCTATACCATGGAGACTGCTGAGATGCCTGAAACCCATTTTCATAAAAAAAAGCAAATTACTTGGGAAGAGCTGAACACAGGATTTTCCTTTATTGTTAGGTGTAGCAGATTAACATATTTTGGCCTATATGAATTATTTCAAATTAAATTCAGTTTAATAAAAAAAGAATGATAAATTGCAGGGTTTAATAACAGTATTTAGCACTTTGAAAGCTAATAAGCAGATTATTTTTCTATCATGAACCAAGTATCAGGATTACATAGTATGTTGTCCTTGGCAGTTCCCAACCCCAATCATATGCTGTATATGCTTAATGCCCATACCTTCCCAGGTCTATGAATTTTCTTATCAAATAAAGTGTCATATTTGGGGTTGTAAATAGAAATGTGCTTTTATATAAAAACATATTGAGTTTTAAACAAAGTCTGCTCTATATAATAGCTTTTGTCATACAAAAATACTGTACAATCCCAAGACTCTACCAGTATCTTTTCTACTTACTATTTATTTTACTTTTGGAGCACTTACAGGTTATTCACACATAATCATATTGTGGCCTGATCAGGGTTAAACTGTCTGACACCTTAGCTGCATTACTATACATTGTAATGGGACAGGGAAAATAACTACGGCGACGTGAACAAGAATGAATTCAATAGACAGTTGACATGCAGCCACAGGCAAAGTGTTATTAAGGAAAGAATTGCCACGTCATTGAATGAGCATAGCAGCACAGCCATAATTATTTAAAAAAGGCTGCTGCTTACTAGACAAGTTAAATAAAGTAAATGACTTTTACCCTGGCACCTTACAAATTACACTGAGTGTGCTCTTTTAATCAGACTCCTGTCCTCCCCCAGAATATTTTTCATTATTTGAAAAAGAAAGGCAAGATGGTTCATTGTACTAATTCAGCACAGTCTTTGATTCTTATGTGGCTCTGCTAGATGTAAATTAATTATAACAACAATAGCATTTGCCATTAGAAGAACTTTCTGAGGAAGTGGGCAAAGAAATGTATTGGATTTACAAATAAAGAATAAGTATTTGTATCTGTATTTACTTTCATGCAGTCTTCTCTTTATGGTAGACTTCGATATCGATATGCCTACCACCGGGAGAGTGTTGTTCACTTGGTTGGCTGTTGTGAAGGGGTTTCTCTTCAACATGGAAATGATTCTGCGATCATCCACCACTGTTGTTTTCTGTGGATGTCCAGGTCTTTTTGCATTGCTGAGTTCACCAGTGCTTGCTTTGTTTCTCAGGATGTACCAAACTGTAGATTTTGCCACTTGTAATATTGTAGCAATTTCTCGGATGGGTTTTTTCTGTTTTTGCAGCTTAAGGATGGTTTTTTTCGCCTGCATGGAGAGCTCCTTTGACCGCATGTTGTCTGTTCACAGCTAGTGATGGGCCGCTCGATACTCAGGTTTCGACAATGTGTCGAGCTTTCGAAGCACTGGAGATCGAAGCGCCGCTTCGAGGCTTGCTTCAAATGCGCCCGTCACGTGATTTTGAGTCACGCTTGCGTAATGACGTCATTGATATCTGCGCAGTCAGCAGTCGATTTGGTCATTCACTAGTCTGTCAAAGCGCTTTGGCTCAAAGCGTAAAAGCAGTTGTTCTTGCTACAACGATAAGGTTCGCTAACCCGAGATGAAATCCTAATTTAGGCTCGCATATGTTGAAATAAGAATTTTGTATAAAACAGTTAAGTAGTACTTGTCTGAAAGTTAACAAATATATTTTGGAGACATTATGAACGATTTACATGGGGCACCTTTTTCCTTGGTGTGGAATCGTGTCCACCTAGAATCTGTAACAAATTAATGAGCATATTTTGCGTAAGGTAGCACGTATTATAACAATCCAGAATCTACTCTACGCCATGTCGATCATATCAGAGAGGCTAAGAAACGCTTCACTAAAGCCGACGTGGTCATTACACCAGTATATGCGCAAGACACTCTCATTAAACGTTTTTACTATTCAGTGATTCCCAGATCTGTAGCTGATTTGTATTACTGATTTCCAAAAAGCAATGTGAGTAAAAGCATGTGCTGCATAACTAATCACAACTGTCTTCTGCAATTTTAGGAAAGCTTCGGGAGTTCTGCGTTAATGAGACAAAAACGTTGTAAAGAAACTTTGCGAATTCATCCAGAGGTGAACATAAAGATCACTCAAGTACTGACAAGAAGGAGCAGCTGGATAAGCACATCTGGAGCCAAACTTTCAAAAAAGCACCTGACTTTGTCAGCAACATCCTTTCCTTCTGAATGCATCTTATCAAAGGCTGCGCCGGGGGGTAAATAAGTAATCTTCCGAACTGCAGCACAACGGAGTAAATCATTGATGTAAATAAAATTATTGAAAGACTAAGCTTTTGTCTTTTCTGTATTCTTAAACCATCTTCAGTCCCACAATCCCCCGCAGTCACTGTCACATTTAACGTTCCCTGCTCCTCACCTGTCGTGTCACCCAAAGTATCAACACTCAGTGTCATTCAAGGCTTTACCGTCCTTCCTTTCATAGACATAAAATAAGACACACATTTCCTCTACATACGTGTCCAATAATAATAGTAAACTGGCAGGAACGAGAAAAAGCACAAGATGGGAATATTCATGACAAGAGCCTCGGCATCAGGGTGAGGATGTGCCTTGTCACCCATTACGTGAGCTCGTCTGCCACCCTTCAGTTGCACTGGCACACCTTACACTCTGGGGCAATTGCAATGGAGAATGCCGACAATGTACACCTTCAGAAGTGGAATAAATCGACTGTATAAGTAGAACATTTCAGATAAACTATGAATTTTGTTAATCATAAACAATGCAACATAACTATTATATGTGTTGTTACTTTTTATTTGTTCTCACCAAACGTTACATATCTACATGGGAAATGAACATGGGTAATATGTTTATAACCATTCTCACTAAAATACACTGTCAAAATATATTAATGAGCAAACTTAGACACATTGGCCTTTAGGAAATATAAAAAAGCGTATGCGCTGCCATTTAGGACAGAATGCATTGTTAATTTGACGCACTCTCTACTGATGCGATGTCACTAAAAAAGAGACAGCACAGTCCGTGCAAACTCTTCGCCTCCTTGGTTTTTGACCTTATGATTGTCAACATCAAATCAATAAAGTCATTTTAAGAAGATGACAAGTCTGCTATAGTCAGTTCAATGAACGCTCCTTTTAAAAAAATTGCTTATACCGAATATAAATCAGAATCTCAATGATGCGGGACTCGCGAGTAGTAACGAATAATATATGACACTGAGAAATTGTAATTCCTAATAACGGGAACAAGTAAAAACTACGATTTCCTAAAACGGACACTGTAAATGTAGGCATTTCAATAAATAATTTAGGAGACTTGTGTGTGCATTTCAATACCAATTTAAGAACTACGTAGGCTACCTGTTGTACTATAAACGCTACCTCAAGCAGCACTTAACAGTAAATAGTCTAACAGGACAATGACTGACTGAAACGAAGATGCTGCGCCGCTACAATAAAGGTTCACACTGTCATTCTGCATGTTTAGAAGGCGCTGATTGGCTGAAACTGTTTATAGCGAATTGTCTTAAATTGATAGTGCCGTATAGCAATCAGAAACGAAAAGACACATTTAGGCATGCTGGACAGTAGTTTGTTTTTCTACAATACAAATTCAGTACGACACCAGGGTCTCCAAACACACAAATATGAAGCTTATTACGTTTTACAGTGAAACTCTTTAAATACACAATATAATTAGGGACGTGTGCCCCCTGCCCCTCTACGGCGGCCCAATCTTCCCTCGACAGCTTGATTCGCTCGCTATCCGTCCAAGCTTAAAATATTGTTAAATGGAGGAATTGAAAAAAACCTTTAACAAGTGGAGGATCGACGACGCGAACCGCTGGTGTTTTTACCGAGAGACAGTTGCGATACCATTGAGCCACCTAATCAGGATAATCAACGAGCTTCGCACAACTGAACTACTACTACTGTTCTTACTGCGGCGGATGTGGAAATATGTCGTTTGATATATGCACGTTAAATTGGTTTAATTGACACGAGAGTATCATTGTTGTTTTCTCCTAATGAAGACAAAAAAATTATATTTATAGATGTATACTATATGACGTACGGTTTTGAACAAAATTAAGCGTTCCATAAAAAGGTTGCACGATTTACCTAATCTTTTTATATATATAAAGTTCATATATGACAATATATCTTTGACACTATGTATCAGACAAAGGAAATCACAGCAAACCACAAGAACAATAATTACTTCTCAGCAACTACCTGAATTGTAGTTTAACTATATTAAGTGAAGTGTGTAATGTCAATACGAATTACAAAATATAACTAGAGAGTTAAGTGTCAGATAGACTCTCAAAATATAGAGGTCAATGCCTTTGAGTGTGCTGAGGCTTCACAAAGATTCAGTAACCATGTCTGCTCGAGACTTCGAAGCCCTATCATGATCCGATCTCTGTACTACGCATGTCTGAGGCTTCAGAGCTCCGTCATGAGCTCAGTACTACGCATGTCTGAGGCTTCAAATCCCCGTTTGAAGCCCGTCATGACGCAATCTCAGTAGTACTACGCATGTCTGAGGCTTCAAATCCCTGTTCGAAGCCCGTCATGACGCAATCTCAGTAGTACTACGCATGTCTGAGGCTTCAAATCTGCTCGAGGCTTCGAAGCCTCAGTTACCCCAGTGCGCATGTCTGAGGCTTCGAATCTGCTCGACGCTTCGAAGCCTCAGTTAACCCAGTGCGCATGTCCGAGGCTTCGAATCTGCTCGACGCTTCGAAGCCTCAGTTAACCCAGTGCGCATGTCCGAGGCTTCGAATCTGCTTGACGCTTCGAAGCCTCAGTTAACCCAGTGCGCATGTCCGGGGCTTCGAATCTGCTCGACGCTTCGAAGCCTCAGTTAACCCAGTGCGCATGTCCGAGGCTTCAAATCTGCTCGACGCTTCGAAGCCTCAGTTAACCCAGTGCGCATGTCCGAGACTTCGGCGCCACGTCATGAGCTCAGTACTACGCATGTCTGAGGCTTCAAATCCCCGTTTGAAGCCTGTCATGACGCAATCTCAGTAGTACTACGCATGTCTGAGGCTTCAAATCCCCGTTCGAAGCCGTCATGACGCAATCTCAGTAGTACTACGCATGTCTGAGGCTTCAAATCTGTTCGAAGCTTCGAAGCCTCAGTTAACCTAGTGCGTATGTCAGAGGCTTCGGTGTCCCGTCACGATCTCAGTACTCAGCATGTCTGAGGCTTCGGCACCCCATCAGGATGCAATCTCAGTACTACGCATGTCTGCTCATTGCTTCGAACCGCAATGCATGGAGGCGGGACATTTCCATTCCTCATGTCAGCTTACTGCTTTGACCCGAGAGTTAGGAAGTTATATTAATTACATTACACTGCATATTCCACCACCAGGTTACAAAATTTCAACAGAGTTGTGATTGGTGAAACAAATCTTTCTGGATCATCAACACAACTGAAATTATTGTGCAGTACATTACTTAGTGTCAAAATATAAAATGACAAATTTTGCATATTAAAATGCTGACTATTAGAATGCATAAGAACAGCTGTACTAATATGGTTCATATATGGTACATACTCTGGCTGTTCTCATAAATATTCCAGTCTCTGTGTTGCACTGCCTAACTTTTATAGTGAACAGTGTTATGCGTGTATTCACTGAATATAGAAATCAACATATATATGATTGTACCGCTACTTCGCGGTTCACTTTTCGCGGATTCACGACTTCGCGGGTTTTTAAATACAAGTGATTGCCCGCCTATCGCAGAAGTTATGTTCCAGACCCATCAGCAACAGGAGAAAACCCGCGATATAGAAAGACCATATAAATAAACATTTTTATAGTTTAAGCCTTAAAATACCCATCCCACATGTTTTAAACACATGTAAACTTATAAAACACACTTTGTTAACACACATGATATGTGAATGTCGGGCTAAGGATATGAGTAACATCTCACTATTATAAAACATTTTAACTTCACGCAAGACAAGACAGTGAGACAGGAAAATTGGTGATGTACAGGCTTTTAAATTATTGACACGCAGAGCGACTAGCAGCACAAAGCCAGCACAAAGTCCACTTCTCCTTAGCGTTCATTCAGCTCCCCACCCCCTTGACAATGCGAAGTGGCAGGAGCTTGCTGCGCTTCCGGGGAGGGGGGGTTTGAGCGAAGGTGCGTTCAGCTCTCTCTCACACACACACACACACACTCCTCCTCCTTCCAAACGAGCAGAGCGACAAGCAGGCATTTTGGCAGAAGCAGCACAAAGTCCATTTCTGCTCAGCGTGAGTTCAGCTGCCCCCCTTCACAAAGCGAGTGCAGACACATTGACGTCTGATCGCTGCGTGCAGTGTGCAGTGTTGGTCTGAGGTGTTTAAGAATGTAGAAAGTGTTTAAGAGCATAGGAAGTGTTTATAAGAGCGTGGGAAAGGTTAACAAGAGAGTGAGAAAGGTTTATAAGAGTGTGGGAAGGGTTTAATAAAGCCTTAGAAATATGTATAAATAACAAAATAAATATAGGTGCTACTTCGCGGATTTTCACCTATCGCGGGGGGCTCTGGAACGTAACCCCCGCGATAGGTGAGGGATTACTGTATATATATATATATATTTGCAGCTGGAGATCCACAAAGGGAGAAAAAATGTATCATGTATCATAAAGTAGTTTTTATTCCTGAGCTTTCAACCCCTGTCAGGGGTCTTCATCAGAGGATAATGCTTAGACTTGCAAGAATCAAAGGCAATATATAGCAACACATTATGTGGATGGGGGGTGGCTAAATCAGTGTGATTGGGGGGGGGGGGGGTATTGGGTGTACAGTTTATTTATTATGAACATGTTTTTCATCTGTGTCCTCACAGGTGGCGCAATGGTAGTGCTTCTGCTTTGCATTAAGGAGATTGTGGGTTCGCTTCCCGGTTCCTCCCTGTGTGGATAGCGCTTTGAGTACTGAGAAAAGCGCTATATAAATGTAATGAATTATTATTAAGTTTACATGTGCTGGATTTACGTCCAAGTGTCTGTTGATGGCGTCATCATTTGATAGCCAAGATTCGGCCAGCTCTCTGCCACTTTTAGTACTGGCCTTAAATTTGACTTGTCCCAGTTAAATGTATGTCCTGTTGATTTAGTATGCGTGTAGATCAATGAAAGTGAGTCCTTTCTTCTGATGGCGTTGCGATGTTCCTGTATACGTGTTGCGATTCTTTTTGACGTTTGTCCTATGTATACTGCTGAGCAAGAACTGCGTGGAATACTATAAACTGCGTTTCGTGTTTCTGCTATCGATTTCTTGTTTTTAGCATTAAAGAGGACCGTGCGCAGATTGTTCGTGGGTTTGTGCACTATTCTGACGCCTGACTTGGCCAGGATGCCCGCTGTACCTTCTGACACATTGTGGTGATAAGGGAGTGAGTGCCAGGTGGGGTGGGGGTTCTGATTCAGTTCAATTGTTTGCTGAGTTGTGTAAGCTCCGATTAATGAATGTTTTTGAGTATCCGTTTGAAGTTATTCATTCATTTTTGTTTCCTTCGTATTACAGTGGGTGTGGACTCTTCTGAATAGAGTTTTAACACAGCTCCGTTTATGAGATACCGGGTGGTTGCTGGTGAAGTGTAATATCTTGTTTGATATTCTATATGTTCTATTTACTGTGTTATATGTTGTTTTTATACTGTTTGCTACGATATCACTGTTTCTGTCCCTTCTCATAAATATTCCTTTTCTTCCTCAGGTTCATTATTACTGCTATAATTACTGCATTAATGTTCAATATGTCTGTCAGTCAGTCAGTCATTGTCCAACCTGCTACAGTATATCTAAACACAGGGTCACGGGGGTCTGCTGGAGCCAATCCCAGCCAGCACAGAGCGCAAGGCAGGAACAAATCCCCGGCAGCATGCCAGCCCACCGCAGGACACACACATACACCAAGCACACACTAGGGACATGTTAGGATCTCCAATGCACCTAACCTACATGTCTTTGGACTGTGGGAAGAAACCGGAGCACCCGAAGGAAACCCACGCAAACACGAGGAAAACATGCAAACACCACGCAGGGAGGAGCCGGGAAATTAACCCGGGTCTCCTTATTGTGAGGCAGCAGTGTGATAAAGATGTATCTAATGAAAATATGTGTCTTGTTTCATGTGTATGATGAAATGGTAGATCTAGCTAACGTAGAGGGTTTCATTAGTTGTATTAGCTATATTATGTTACAATATGTAAACTGCAGGTCTTGTACTTTGAACGTTAGGTGATATACGTGTATCAAGTCTTATTTGCGCATGCTTCGAGATAAATGATTAGTATGGGCTGCTCTTACGGTAAACAAGAATAAATGTTTCTGGCAAAGACAGATTTTTTTTGAAATTACTATAAATATGGATAGCTGCCTGCTCTTTGTTTCCAGTGCATTAGTAGATCTTCATGCCGGCGTCTGTATCAATCGATGAAGAATCTACAGCGTCGTCATTAACAAGGCTAACATGGGGTGAAGTAATTGACAGTGCTGATAAAAGTAAACACACGACATATCTCAGTGACATTTGGCTTTACCTCCCCTTCATCATCTCACGTGCACTTTTAAACAAGCTTCAAGGTGTCGTTTTGAAACATTTGTGCGTCAAAAGCTCAGCGTCTCATTTCCAATGCACGTGATGATGTGGATGTGTAGCGCCAGTTCGTATCAGTATAGTTATTGCAAAATTTAGTGACAGTTAGTGATGGACCAATCGCATTTCCACGAGGTGTAGTCTAGTTTGGTTGAAGAGTTTAATTCAAATACTGATATATGCTGGTTTTACATTGGAATTAGAATATGAATGTACATTATGCAGATTAAATTCCCGATTAGAAGTCTAACACCAACCAGGTTTTCAAGGAGCATTGCCGCATAATCGGAGCTATCAATCAAACGCATCAGGCAACGGCAATCTGCAATCCCCAGACAGATGCTGACCAGGTTTGTTATTGAACACGAGACCTGGCGCTGTCCGACTGGCGTAATTGTTCAAGCCACCGTTACACATACATTTACTTCTAAACAACGGTAATCCGTGCTAGCGCCTAACATAGCTAGTCAACGTTGATCCGATTACTGCAGAATAATTACTTGCTAAGCGTATGTCGGTTTACAATGCTTGACATTATTGCCAATTATAATTTTTGACTTCAAAGGTGTATATCACAACTTCATAGAGATTCGGTATTCGTCCACAATGCTCTAAGATAGGGGTACTCAAACGGCGGACCGCGGTCCACAATCCGGACCGCCAAGACGTTTTTGGCGGACCGCGACTGTCTTCTGCGTAAGTCAAAAGTCCGAATATAAAAGCACCAAAATTATTGTTGTTTTATTATTTAATCTGTAGCAGGGTTGCCAACTGGCATTTTTTATGCCAAATAACTGAAATCTGGCATTTTTGAAAACTGTTTGGCATATAAAATTTGCGTTTGGTCTACTGGCATTTTTTGGTCTTTTTTACAATGCGAATTATCCACCAAAGTCAGAGCTCCGTTCGCATAAGATCGACGCCCTTAAGTCGTCGTTGGTAGCGAGTTCATCGCTGATGACGAAAGCGACCACCACACAATCAAATGTTACAAAAGCTTCGCTACGCATTGTTTGGGTTCTTGGCAGACATAAGAAAGCATTTACTGATGCAGAGGTTGTTAAAGAATGCATGATGTCTGCGTCTTCGGTTCTGTTTAGCGACAAAAAGTGTGTTGAACTGATTCAGCAGATACCATTATCAGACAGTACTGCTAGTCGTCGTGCAGATGACCTTTCTGACAATAGATAGATAGATACTTTATTAATCCCAATGGGAAATTCACATGTGGTCGGTGGTCAGTTAATATCAGATCTTAAACAGGCTGAATTGTTTGCTCTCGCGTGCGATGAATCCACTGATAAAACTGACGTCTCAACTATGTATGTTCACAAGATTTTTTGATGGCCATAATTTTGTTGAAGAGTTTCTGACATTACTACCGCTAGCAAAACAGACACGCGGTGAGGACGTGTTTTCAGCATTATCGCAGTTTATGCACGCAGCTGGATTGGATGTAACAAAAATGGTTTCCCTTACAACAGACGGGGCACCAGCAATGACTGGTAAAGATAGAGGACTTGTCACTCATATGAAGGCACTTCAGCCCAACCTTGTTGCTTATCACTGCATCATTCATCAGTCTGCCGTCTGTTCAAAACTTTGTGACAAAGTGGCGGAAGTGATGTCTACTCTTGTGAAATTAGTGAATTTTTTACGATGTAATTCGTCTCTGCAGCATCGTCTGTTTCGTTCTTTTCTTGAAGAGATGTCTGCAGAATTTGGAGATTTGCTGCTTCACAATGACGTCAGATGGTTAAGCAAGGGCCGTGTGTTGGAAAGGTTCTGGAATCTCCGTGAAGATGTAGCTGACTTCCTGCAGTCCTTGAATACAAAGAAGCTGCAGAATTTTTAACATTTATTCAAGACAGTGACAAGGTCGCACTGCTGGCATTTCTTGTTGATATTATGGGACATATAAATACACTGAATTTGTCACTTCAGGGTGCAGACAAAACCGTTGTCGAATTGCAAGAAAAATGTTGTGCCTTTGAAACAAAACTGAGCATTTTCATCAATGACATGGAAGGTGGCAAGATGCTGCATTTCCCAAACCTGAAGAGCTGCATGACAGCTGATCAACAGGCATGTTTTCAGTTGATTTCCACATTTCTACATCATTTGAAGGTCGAGTTTGATGAACGTTTTAAGGATTTCAAAAAACTGAAGCCTGTGTTTTTGTTTGTTGCTGAACCTTTCATTGTCCAGCCTGACGGTGAATGGACTCAAACCTGTCACTGTTGCAAATGGAAGCAGTTGATTTGCAAGCTTCTCACGTTTTAAAAGCAAAATTGAACGAAGTCGGCATAACAATTTTTTGGTCAAAGTTTGTTCCAGATTCTCAGTATCCTGCTGCAAAGAAACTGGCGATTTCCGTGCTCACTATGTTTGGTTCAACATATTCTTGTGAGTGTGCATTCTCCACTATGAACACTATCAAGACGAAACATAGAAGTGTATTTACCGACCAGAACCTCAGGAATGCAATAAGAATTGCACTGACTGGTTACTCACCGAACTATGCTGCCATTATGAAATCGAAACAACAGTTCCACACTTCACACTGGGTGACAATCATTTACGTACTAACTGTTGTAATTGGTGTGTTAATTGCAAGTAGTCATGTGACTTTTTTGAATTGTTTTCCATGTTTTGTGCATGTCTTGGTCTTCTGTAAAAATTTTATCATTTGCGTTGAATCTATTACTAGCCTCCTACAGACCTACACGGTAAACCTGGCTATAGCGGACCCCGATAGTTGGTGGCTAACTGAATGTGGACGGCATTCAAAAACTTTGAGTACCCCTGCTCTAAGAGTTTACTGTTAAAATGTGCTGTTAATACAAATGGCCAGGAGGTGTCCCTAGAGAGGTGAGTGTCAAATGCTTCGAAGCTTCGATACGATTTCCGACACAATTGCTTCAAACGTGTTGATGCTTCATGAGGCTTCACTCCGCCCATCACTATTCACAGCAAAATCTTCCACCTGCAAGCACCACACCTCAAATCAACTCCAGGCCTTTTATCTGCTTAATTGATAATGACATAACGAAGGACTTGTCCACACCTGCCCATGAAATAGCCTTTGAGTCAATTGTCCAATTACTTTTGAGCCCCTGAAATGAAGGAATTGTGTTAAAAAAATGCTTGTTGTCTCACATTTTTATGCAATCGTTTTGTTCACCCCACTGAATTAAAGCTGAAAGTCTGCACTTCAACTGCATGTGAGTTGTTTCATTTAAAATTCATTGTGGTAATGTACAGAACCAAAATTAAAAAAAAGTTGTCTCTGTCCAAAAATTTATGGACCTAGCTGTATATTAATTTAGTGTGTTCAAAGCGTTGCCTAAATTTAAAATGTGCTTTTAACATAATGGTCTGTCTGGTATGGATTGCAAATACAGGAAATGTAATTTTTTGAATGTGAAGATGTTGGCCAAAGGAAATAGTTTGAATTAACAAAAATTAACAATTAAAACCGTTGTTTTAATGGTCAACCTCCATGTTTAAAACGTAAAATATCAAGCACATAAATCATGTTTTAATAAATAAACATTTTGTGAAAACTGATAATGCTACAAAATGTTTTTATTGATTTAATACAAATTTCTTACAGTCTTAAATTTAAAAGGCATATTTGCTTTTAATTATCATTATTATTTACGGTTATTGAGTTTCAACTCAGTCTGTCAAAACCCACATGGTTTTTTTTTACCAAATTGATAATTTGTGTTCTGTTTACTTACAACTTACTTATATATTTTTGCTCCTCACTATTTGTTTACCTATGAGATTTATTTGTGTTGTGTGTTTGTGTATGTGTTTTTTTTTTAATTTTTGTTTTTTTAATAGAACTCTTGGAAACAAGCCATAAAGCAACATGTTGTTTGGATTTTTTTTGTATATAAATAAATAACTGACAGATCAAAACTTAAATCTACATGTACCCCTTCATTTTTATTTATCTGACACAGTTTTATAACAAAAACCAGTGTAAATAATCCAGGAACATTGCCTGTGTTTTTTACTCCCCTCTGAATAGACTGGATCAGCTCTGCCAGAGCAAATCATTTATTTTTAAAGATTTACAGTTGTCGTCTTCTTTCGGCTGCTCCTGTTAGGGGTCGCCACAGTAGATCATCTTCTTCCATGTCTTTCTGTCCTCTGCATCTTGCTCTGTTACTCCCATCACCTGCATGTCCTCTCTCACCACATACATAAACCTTTGCTTAGGCCTTCCTCTTTTCCTCTTCCCTGGCAGCTCTATCCTTCGCATCCTTCTCCCAATATACCCAGCATCTCTCCTCTGCACATGTCCAAACCAATGCAATCTCGCCTCTCTGACTTTGTCTCCCAACCGTCCAACCTAAGCTGACCCTCTAATGTACTCATTTCTACTCCTATCCATCCTCGTCACACCCAATGCAAATCTTAGCATCTTTAACTCTGCTACCTCCAGCTCTGTCACCTGCATTCTGGTCAGTGCCACCATCTCCAACCCATATAACATAGCTGGTCTCACTACCGTCCTGTAGACCTTCCCTTTCGCTCTTGCTGATACCCGTTTGTCACAAATTACTCCTGACACTCTTCTCCACCCATTCCACCCTGCCTGCACTCTTTTTCACCTCTCTTCCACAATCCCCATTACTCTGTACTGTTGATCCCAAGTATTTAAACTCATCTACTCCCTGCATCCTCACCATTCCACTGACCTCCCTCTCATTTACACACATGTATTCTGTCTTTTTCCTACTGACCTTCATTCCTCTCCTCTCTAGAGCATATCTCCACCTCTCCAGGGTCTCCTCAACCTGCTCCCTACTATCGCTACAGATCACAATGTCATCAACAAACCTCATAGACCACGGGGACTCCTGTCTAATCTCGTCTGTCAACCTGTCCATCACCATTGCAAATAAGAAAGGGCTCCGAGCCGATCCCTGATGTAATCCCACCTCCAACTTGAAAGCATCCATAACTCCTACTGCAGAACTTCCCACAGTCACACTTCCCTCATACTGTACATATCCTGTACAACTCTTACGTACTTCTGTGCCACTCCTGACTTCCTCATACAATACCACAGCTCATCTCGAGGCACCCTGTCATATGCTTTCATATTTTCATATGATTTACAGTTGTAAACAGGAAATATCTACGCCGGTATAGCTAACCGCAGGCAGTGCAAGCTGCAAGAGTATTACAAGAGTATAAAAAAGTTATTGTCAAGTGAAATGGCATTAATGTGGTTGTTCCTGTTTCAAGAAGTTTAAACTGCTGAAGGATCTTATGATTGGTTCATGTACTGTACATGAATGTCAGATCTCTATAAATTAGAATTTATTGATGGTATGTGTGCATTGCATGGGAAATTTCTGGCTTTGTTCACAAATACACAATCCTGGAATCCATGGAAATTGACTTTCCTGGGTTTCTTGACCCAGCTTTATTCAGCATGTCATTGATTGAGGAATTTAGTAGTAAATTCCTGGGAGAGTCTACATATGATGTGGTTTGTAAAGGAGGTTTCTGAAAATTGAATATGTGAGATCCTGACAGGTGTATACTCAGTTTTATACTCAGAACTTGTATTTAGAGTTTATAAAAGGGTGTGGTAACAATGCAAATGCATTGTTCTTGAGTTTGAATGCATAAAGACACACAGCATTAAAAATGTATTATGAGATGTTTACTAATACACATTACAGGGGTTTTATTGGTGTGAAGAAAATATACCACTGAAGATGTATCTACTGCTAGCACAGTATATTTTTAAAATGAATGGAGGATAGGCCTCTTAATTACTGCACTGCTGATTCAAAAACACCAAAGACAACAACTTCAGGTTTAAAAATAAGCAAGTTTAGAATCTGTAGTGATCATCTGATGGCCCATATTAATAAAGTGTTAAATCTTGTTGACTGATCATCATATGACCTTTAATTCTTGAGCTGAGAAAATAGTCTTCATAAAGTAAATACAATATTTGAACATTATTGTAACCAACGATTCAATATTTGACAGATAGAGCATCCTAAAGTTTACTCATCACTTTTTTCTGGAAACTCTTTGCATGTAAACCTTGTTAGATAATAAGAAAACAATAATGCTACACACATACAATAAACTTAATGTGGAACTGTTTTAAAGGTTAGTAATTTACACAGTTGTTGTAAAGGGATATTGTGTCATTCCTGTAAATGACTGTTTTAGTACTAATAAATGCCAGAGATTTGTAAGAAAAAGTCTCATGGAGTATTCTCTAAAGCAATTGATTCATCAAGGCAGTGGTTTCAAAGGGCTTGAAAATATTAATACATCTTTTTTTGTGCTGAGGAACAACATAGTATAAAATAATAGCTTTATAATTGTGTTTAATAGCAGTGATATTATAAATAGCTTCCAGTGCAGCACAAGTGAAAGCAATGATGATCACACTAGCAAAGACAATGACAGCATGACAAAGCAGATCCTCAAAGTGAAGGTGGGGGTTCTCCCTTTGAATCCCTCTGCAGAGGATATTATAGCCTCTCTAATAATGGGGTCTCGTGCACAGAAGTGCGGCGGACCATAATAATTACTGCCTTGTGACTCTCTTCCTTCCCTTGTTAACTGAGAGTAGGTTTTCAGTTTGTAATCCTCCTGGCGACTGCATGCGCAGGCTTTGTGAGTTGCTTTCTTGAATCTTGGGTCTTGAATTTGGCAGGAAACATTCCAGTTGTGATCTTTTATTTTTGTTCATTTGAGTTACATATTAAAAATGTAGTTCTTTAGATTTAATTTGTAAAGTATGTGCACGCACCACTACTGTACTGCAAGCAGTGGTTATGAAGTACAGTATAGGAGAAATGAGGAGTCATGTAACAGGTTTTTAAACACTATAAATAGGTTTTAAGAATCATGATAGATCTCTTCCATTACCTTGCATTTATCTAAGGTTACTGTTTACAGATGAAAATACTGTAATACTTTTGTCTAATAGCCAAAGTAATTTGGGTCATTAAGGCAAACCAAGTGTCGTCTTATATTATGGTAATAAGCTTTATCAGTGTAGGGAAAAAAAATCAATTCAGTAAATTATTGCAATATTTGTACAGTTATTCTAATGTAGGTCGTAATTTAGGGATTGACACATTGTGTGAAACAAAAAATAGCTATCATTGAGACATTTTGGGACATACCACTATAAGCTTGCGCTAACATTAACCATTTTTATATTAAATTTCTTGTAAATATGCATAGAAAATAACAAGCTGTTACAATATAAAATTACACAAATCTGTGTCTTACAGTTACAAATAGGCTTAACTTTTTTTAGTTTCTTGCATCTTTTTGTTGCTGCTTTGTGATTCATCACAAATGTGAGTTTTGTACAATAACTGATGTCTTGATATTGCTGAATAATGATGGGCATCCCATGTAATGATGGGGAAAATGCTTTTTCCTTTAACCTCTTGCCATCTACTGGTATACATTTTTGATTGATAAAAGTTGATACAATGTAAAAGTGCACCTGGGATTTCCTTACTCATGGAGATTGTCACTATAAAATATCTCTATTGTAACATGTCTACACTCTCCAGAATCCTGATTAGTGAATATAACAACCTTACCTTGAAACTTCTATCTCCCTTGCCTGAAAAAACTTTACCATCTTTAGATAGTAAACTAATTTTTTTTACTTGTATGGTTACATAAATACATACAGTATAATGTACACTATACTGTATATAGCTGTTTAATACTGAATAACCACAAGATCAGAAATGCAGAGCAGTTTTCTTCCTTTTTGTCTTTTTGCACTTTTTACATGGTAACGATCAAGGTATTCCACTGTAGGTATTGTGCTATAACTTTCTTAGCTCCATTCCACTTCATCGAAATTTTGTCATCATAAAACACTACACCTTATGCATCCTTGTAGGAAAAGATGGTCATTGCCGTTTTTACTAGGCTTTCAGTGGAATAGAACATCTTCGCTGATAGAAGTAATGAAGCTACAGTAGGCCCTTTGCCCCCACATTTCAAAAAGGCACTTAGTAGTTCAGATCAGCAAACCAAATGAGAGCGAACATATTTTCAGTTAGCCTGATTTTTATTTTTTTTTTCCTTCCACTCTGGTCATGAGACTTGTTAATCAAAGATAAGCTGACATCCCTGCAGATTTGTCACACCAAAAGTCTAGCTAATCTTTAGCATGTAGTTGCAACCTCTTGACTTCTGTGATGGATATTCACATACACCTATAAGCAAGCATCATTTCATACCTGAAAGTGAACTCTGATGCCATTAGCCAAAGCTGTACCTTCCCTTAAAAAGCAGGTGCTTGGATCTGTTGGTTTTTGTGTGTTGGAACAACTCTATTGAAGCAATTGGACACACTCTGAAATCCCTTTGAACACACTGCAGGATCATTATATTCAAGATGTGTGCCAGTGACTGAACCCAATCTGGAGGCTAAAGCCTTATTTCAGGAAGAGAATTTTAGCACCTAAAATCTTATGCCAGAACTCAATCTTTCCCCTGCGAGTCTGCAGTGTGTTACTAGCTAAAGTGAGTCAAAGGCCATGCTATGCCACCTTAAGGACAAAGGACCCTGTGGCAAAGGCAAAAGAGTACATGTCTATGGAAACAAAGTATTTACTTGACCATTGTGTGCAATTGAAATGTTATGTGTTCAAAGTTGTAACCTCTTTAAAGGCCTGGTATCAGTAAAACTGCTTTTTCTATGCCAATATTAATTAGAAATCTGAGTCACTTGTAAACAGACAGCTGAAAACCTGCTTTCTCGTGTTTAATTATTACTGTGTAATATGTAGGAATAACTGTGTCCAGTAAACTGCTGGTTTTAGAAACTTTTGCCTAAATTGGAATTAAGCCAACCTTAAATAACATCATTAACTATAAAGCACTCTTTCCCACAGCTGACCTGACTACAATGTTACATGAAAGCTTTAGAGAGAATACACCAAGAAGAAAACCCAAAAAATCTTAGCAATTTAAAAACAATCTCTTCATGGTTAAAGATTTCTCATGTCTGCCTCCATTTAGTCTTTAATATTTTTCAGTAAATTTTAACTAAATTAGTTGGGTAAAGAAAATGAACATGCAGCCTTATTGAAATGGATTATTTATTTTTGCCATTGGAAAATGCAAATCATATAATTGATGATCAATGCTTTTTCCAAATGTGATGTAAGAGTGAATGGCTAAAGTATGAAATGGCATGAAAGTGGAAAAGAGTACAAGGCACTGGCTTCCATACCTTACATCAAAACTTTGCGAAAGTTATACAGGGGTTAAAGTTTTCTGGTAACATGATGGATTTCTGACCACTGGCATTTTTAGATTCATAAAAACGTTTGCTACTCCTTGCACCAGTTTATTAAAGCATCGACAACATGTAAACATTAAAATCAACAATATGTTATTTTGGATATTATTTAACCAATCCTGTTAGGGTATGGTATGCGAGCAGCTTAGCCTGTTAATCAGTCATCAGCAAGCTGTTTTCGATGATTCCCCATGAGCTTACTGTGAGCATAATTGAGCCTGTGCTCAAGTTGGAATCGAAGCTGTTTAAGACTGTGGCAGACCTGAGGTGTTAGAAATAAATCAATGTGCATAGTTGGAGGAATCTTTTGTGAATTCAGAACTTTGTTTTTTACTGGTGTCAGAAATTTTTCTAATGTTTATTCAAGCCTAATTTTAGTCAAGCATAATGAGTTAAAAAAATCTGATGGATTTTAAATATTTGATTTTTTGCAAATTAAGGTTATGCCGTTTGTAAAATTAGTTGTTTTATTTTTACCACATTAGCATTTTAGCTTTTTTTCAGAAGCTGCTGTTTTGTTAAGAACTCAGTTGCGGGTTGTTGTGTTGTCGTCACCTGGAACTCAGTGATGCCATTGATGAAATGTTATAGAATTTTGAAGCGCAAGGAATTAGTCATGCTTGTGTTGGATTTGTGTTTGCAATATTAACACGAATTTATGGTGGTTGTTTTGCTGGTTGAGCTTTTTATAAACTTGCTACTGTGTTTCAGATGACAAGTTTTTGGTTAGTGTTCTAAATTCTGTCAAAAAATTACAGAAAGGCTTCACTAAAATTTCATTTTCGGAACTGTAATATTTTCTATTCCCAATGCCTGCCATTTCCAACGTCTTGGCAGAACATAAAGTTTGATCCCATTTGACTATGCTCCCCAGTATTTCATGAGAGGATTTTCCAGAAATGCTTTATTTAACAGTAGTTTATCAGACATACATGTGCACTGCCAGAGCCATACAAAATGACCTCCCGCTGGCTGCTGGTGGGCATGTTTCTGACCAGATTATCAGAAATGGAGTCTGTGACGGTGGCTTAAGGGCCTGATGTCTTCTAGTGGGACGTGTGCTCACAGCCCTTGACTGTGAAGCTCAATTGACATTCGCCAGAGAATACCACAATTGGTAGCTCTACCATTGGTGCTCCTTTCTCTTTTCAGATGAGAGCAGGTTCACACTGAGAACCTGAAAGAGTCTGGAGACGACTTGGTGAATATCATGCAGCCTGCAACGTAAACCAGCATGGCTGGTTAAGCAGTGGATAAGTGATGGTCTGGGGAGGCATATCCTTGGAGGGTCCGCGTGCTAGTTATTGGTACCCTGACTGCTGTTAGGTACCGGGATAAAATCCTCAGAGCCATTGTCAGACCTTATGCTGGTACAGTGAGCCCTGAGTTCTTCCTGGTACATGATAATGCAAGGTCTCATGTGGCCAGAGTGTGTAGGCAGTTCCTGGATGACAATGGCCTTGATGCCATTGACTGGTCCACATGTTCCACAGACCTGAATCCAATTGATAGACTTTTGATTTTCGGTGTGATGTTGAATCTAGCTCACAATGGTTTGGTAATTTTGGTTTCCACTGACTATTGTTGTATCATTTTGTTCTCAACAAATTAAATAGTATTACTCAATAAAGATTTTCCTCTTGAATATTTCGTTTGTCAATATCCGATTTGTGTTTTAATTGTTCCCTTAATTTTTTTTGAGCAGTGTGTTAACACCAATATTATTTAACAAATAGTAAGAGTGTCCTTCATTTGGCTTCTGTCCATGTGCTACAGCTTTTATTCTTTTCATATTATAAAACTTGAAAAAACAATCTGACTGCACAGTGTGTGCAACAGTAAAAACAAAAGGCTGTCATTTTTTATTTTAGATAGTCAAAAGTTTGATTTATTTTTATCATTGAAGTTCCTTAGTCTGCTTTTTGTATGTTACTATGGTTACATGGATAGAGGCAGTACCATAGCACATTATGTTAAACTGTAAAGAGCCCTTACTAGCTTTGACATTTCAGATAATTTCCAATGCAGGGTCACTGCCGATGTAATAAGAGCTGTTCTCTGTTTCATCTCTCAGAAGGTCACAGGTCATCCTTGACCACAGAGCCAGTATTGAGTGCCAGAGCGGCTTTTCGAACTCTGTTTCCTTGTGAATACAAGCTAGCTTTATAGCATTGGCCTTTTGAAATTCAAATGTCTCTGTGGTATGTGCATGTTGTCTTCAAAAAGTTCTGTGACGTAGCAGAATTCTGGTATATCCCAAAAAAATTAACTGGGAAGTCATACATGCCTGGAGCTGTTTTTTAAGTAATTTTAATGTAATGTAATGTTTCTGAAAGCTGCTTGCCATAATTATCTTCTTCTTTCGGCTGTTCCCGTTAGGAGTTGCCACAGTGGATCATCAATTTCCATAACCATAATAATGTGCAATATGGTTTGTTATTTTCTTAATTTATAGAATTTGCATCTTGACTGAACTGTGTTGTGTGTTCCAGGGACTATTTTCCATCCTGATCTTTGGAGATCTCATGATTAAAACACACAAGCCATAACTTTTGGGTACAGTAAACTTGTGTGGAACTTCTGTGATACAATAGCTGCAATCCCTTTTCAACTATTTGTAAAAATTAATTAAATACTGATTTGAATACTTTGTGTGCTAATAAATATGTACACATTTGTGATCTAATTACACTCATTGGTTAATTTATTAGGTACACCTTGCTAGTACTGGGTTTTACACCCTTTTGCTTTCAGAACTTAATTCTTTGTGGCATAGATTCAAAAACGTGCTGGAAACATTCCCCAGGGATTTTGGTCCATATTGACATGATAGCATCACACAGTTTCTGCAGATATGTCAGCTACACATCCATGATGTGAATCTCCTGTTCCACCATATCCCAAAGGTGCTCTATTGGATTGAGATCTGGTGACTGTGGAGGCCATTTGAGTACAGTGAACTCATTGTCATGTTCAAGAAACCAGTTTAAGATGATTTGAGCTTCATGAGATGGAGCGTTATCCTGCTGGAAGTAGCCATCAGAAGATGGGTACACTATGGTCATATAGGGTTGGACATGATCAACAACAATACTCAGATAAGCTATGGCATTTAAATGATGCTCAATTGTTACTAAGGGGCCCAAAGTGTGCCAAGAAAATATCCCCCACATTATTACACCACCACTATCTGCCTGAATAGTTGATACAAGGCAGGATGGATCCATGCTTTCATGTTGTTGATGATGCCAAATTCTGATGCCATCTGAGCGTCACAGCAGAAATTGTGACTCATAAGACCAGGCAATGTTTTTCCAATGTTTTGTTGTCCAATTTTGGTGAGCCTGTGTGAATTGTAGCCTCAGTTATCTGTTCTTAGCTGACAGGAGTGGCACCTGGGGTGGTCTCCTGTTGCTGTAGCCCATCTACTTCAAGGTTCAATATGTTGTGCATTCAGGGATGCTCTTTTGCATACCTTGATTGTAACGAGTGGTTATTTGAGTTAATGTTGCCTTGCTGTCAGGTTGAACCATCTGGCCATTTTTCTTTTACCTCTGAAATCAACAAGGCATTTTCACCCAGAGAACTGCGGCTCGCTCTATATTTACACTTTTTCAGACCATTCTCTGTAAACCCTAGTGATGGTTGTGTATGAAAATCCCAGTAGATCAGCAGTTTCTGAAATAGTCAGAGCAGCCATTCTGGCACAAACAACCATGCCACATTCAAAGTCATTTAAAATACCTTTCTTCCCCATTCTGATGCTCAGTTTGAACTTCAGCAGGACGTCTACATGCCTAAATGCATTCAGTTGCTGCTATGTGATTGGCTGAAATATTTGCGTTAAGCAGTTAACAAGCAGTTGAACAGGTGAACCTAATAAACTGGCCAGTGAGTGTATGTTGGCCCTGTATACACTGTAACAGCGATATCTCCTTGGCAGTTTTCACAGCAGGAAGTGTTAACAGCCTTCCTTGTGTCAGGATTCAGGCAGCAGCATTTTGAGCATATACCATATATTGATTGTCTCATTAAACCATCAGCTAACCACATTATCTTGGCTTCTAGTCTATTTCAGAGTCAGTGCCACTAAATGTTTAAATTTCAAGCATTTCTGTGCTTTGTGAAACCTCACTGAAGTTCGTGGCACCTTCTTCCACAAACTGTCTTTTAAATTTGTAGTTGTGTTACATGTGCAGAGTATGTACAATGAAATCTCTCCACCTTTCCACATGTCGCCACTCCAGAAGCATTATAAACAGGAATGTATTAAAATACATAATTTCATTTTAATAATACAAAGCACAAATCAGTTTAACTGTTGAACTTTTTATTCACATCTGTATGCTCCTATTACCTGGATGTGTTTCTTTAGCAGAAATACTGGATTAGAAACCTGCACACTCTGTAAGGCATTATGAAAATAACACTCATTTTTATGTGACATTTAATTTAGCTTCTGTGGTAGATTAGCATGGTCCCTAGCACAATTTTGACACACAAACCTGTGAAGTGTTCTACTTTCTTTTGTGATTTGGAGACCTGTTTATATATAGGTATTTTACTTGTATACTAATTTATGTATGTCTTTACTTGTTTTGTTTTCTTATCCTACTTCCATGTTAAAAATGCATCTCTATCAAAACAGCTGAAGCATTCACCTTTAAAACTTCTAATTAATCTAAGCTTCTAGTCTCTGAGAATCATCTGCTTTTACTTGCACCTCTCACTGTTTTTGCCTCATGGAAGCTTTGTGTTGTTTGACCACAGATACTCAGCAGTTCCAACGAATACCAGAAATTTTTGCTGCATAAACCCCAACACTATTGAATTCATACTACAATAACAACAACATGCATTTATATAGCACATTTTCATACAAATAATGTAGCTCAAAGTGCTTTACATGATGAAGAAAGAGAAAAAAGACAAAATAAATAAGAATTAA
This sequence comes from Erpetoichthys calabaricus, assembly GCF_900747795.2. Taxonomy (NCBI): domain Eukaryota; kingdom Metazoa; phylum Chordata; class Cladistia; order Polypteriformes; family Polypteridae; genus Erpetoichthys; species Erpetoichthys calabaricus. The sequence continues at coordinate 68,038,177 of NC_041404.2, read as the reverse complement.
AATTAGGGAACATTAATTAACATAGAATAAAAGTAAGGTCCGATGGCCAGGGAGGACAGAAAAAAAAAAAAAAAAAAAAACTCCAGACGGCTGGAGAAAAAAATAAAATCTGCAGGAATTCCAGGCCACAAGACTGCCCAGCCCCCTCTGGGCATTCTACCTAACATAAATGACCTCAATCAGTCCTCATTGTATTCAGGGTTCTCTTGGAAGAATTTGATGATGACGGTCATGTGGACTTCTGGCCTTTAATCCATCAGTGTAGGGACATCACAGTGCTTTGATCAGGTGGTGGTGGCGCAGATCGCCACCACAGAAAACCAGAAAAAGAACAGAACAGAAGAGAAGAGAAAGTAGGGGTTAGTACGGATTTTGGAGCCACCATGAATAATAATGATAATTAATTGAATATTCAGAGCATCAGGATTAAACTTAAGATGAAGCTATGAGAAAGCCATGTTAAAGTAATGTGTTTGCAGCAGAGTTTTAAAGTTCTCCACTGTGTTAGCCTGGCAAATTCCTATTGGCAAGCTATTCCATATTTTAGGTGCATAACAGCAGAAGGCCGCCTCACCACTTCATTTAAGTTTACAACAATTAAGTTTAGCTCTTGGAATACTAAGTAGACACTCATTTGAAGATCTAAGGTTACGATTTGGAGTGTAAGGTGTAAGACATTCCGAAATACAAGATGGAGCGAGATTATTTAAGGCTTTGTAAACCATAAGCAATATTTTAAAGTCAATTCTAAATGACGCAGGTAACCAATGTAGTGACATCAAAACTGGAGAAATGTGCTGTGATTTTCTACTATACTATACAAGCAGATGATTTGCATTGAGGTAACAGGTCTGTTCTCTCTTTCTCTCTGTTTAAGTATAATGGCATTTTCCTTTGTTCGTTGTATTTCTTTGTAGGTCATTTAGTTAATGAAAGTGTAAGACTGTTTGACAATAAAGTCCCACCCCAATAGAAAGGGTTGAGTAGCGTCACGTATTGCATGCACTTCATGCTGCCTGATGTCCGAATCAATGTGTACTGTCACATTAATTGTGCCCAAACTGACCGTTTACTGCTTGCGCTAAAAGATAGTTTCTAGACAGGAGGAGAGGTTTCCTCGGTTCAGGTACACTCAATTTAAGGTTATTGCTTATGAGTGAAACATGTAAGCCAGTGTCAATGAGAATGTCTAAAACCGTTTCTTCAATAATACCCCGAATAAATGCAGTCAGAATCATGATGGCCTGAGAAGGAGTCACATATTCTCTTGCTACACATTCTCTATCTGATTCAGATTCAGTAAGCTGGCCCCGAGCAATATGAACTGGAGTCTGGGCCACAACACCAGTCAATGGAAGTTTCACGACTTACTCTGCTAATATATTCACAACTAGAATAGCGGTTAATTTTACTTGTAAATTTATGTCAGCATAAATAAAAATGTATGCTTGTTTCATATTTTTTTAATGACACAGTATTCACTGGGGGGAAAAAAACAAGGACTTTTTTTTTGATGGGGGGAAGTGTAAGACTGTTAATTGTTGTTACAGTGTCTGTGAATTATCATGCATGCTTCTTTGAATGAGATAAAGAAAAAGAAATAAGAGTCAGGATATGATTCCTAGTGGGAACAGGAAAGTGGGGGATGTGTTTTTTTTTGTTTTTTTTTGTTTTAAGTAAAAACATTAATGTTACCTTATATTGGAGTCTACAATTCTTGCTTTTCTCAAGTCCAGTTGCTTCAGGCACACTTAAAATAGTAACCAGAGATAGTCAGTGTACATTCCCTAGAAAATAATAAAATAGGAATCCTGAATCTGCCACAAGAAAAGTGTGACTGCTCTTTTTTTATCCTTAGTCAAGTTAGTTTTTTTCAGAGCACAATTACATGTAGCAGTAAGTCATTGACTCCATGCTGATGCACTTATCATTTCTTTTTAAAAAGGTATAGTGAAGAAATAAGTTAAAAGTACTTGATATATGCCTCTGGTTGAGACCGCTAAAATTCTTGCTTACTTGCTAGCTTCCTTTAGTCCAAGGGTTCCCAAACTTTTTTCAGCCGCAGACCCCTTTACCAAAAACTTTTAAAACCGTCGACCCCCTAATTACATGCAATTGTTTTTCATATCCGCACTTGCTTTGATATGTTCGATAAGACAATGAACAGACATGTTTGTGCTACATGTATTTTCATGCATTCTTACGTGTGACTCTTTTAATGACACATTTTACCTTTTCGTTCGCAAATTTGGTATGTAATGTGTTTTTTTTAAATGATTTTACTTCTTAATTAGGTACCTATTGGAATCATAGATATTTTGAAGTAACAAACAAATAGCAGTAGTAAGGGGGTCTATTTTTGCTGTCGTTGACCCCCAAATTTTTTCATTGAAACTATCGACCCCTAGAAAGTTCAAATTGACCCCAGGGGGTCAATATTGACCACTTTGGGAACCCTTGCTTTAGTCCATCTTTGGTATACAAACAGATGGTGAACTATTGATTTGCTGGAAAGGGTGTTTTCTTTCAAAATTCTCACATCCTCTGCTACCGAAACTGCGTAGATTGGGTTTCCATCCATCCATCCATTTTCCAACCCGCTGAATCCAAACAGGGTCACGGGGGTCTGCTGGAGCCAATCCCAGCCAACACAGGACACAAGGCAGGGAACCAATCCCAGGCAGGGTGCCAACCCACCGCAGTAGATTGGGTTTGAGTTTTGAAATTATTTAGGGGAGAATTCCTGCTGAATGCACTGAACCTCTTAATAGACAAGCGTTGGCTGTGACCCATCAATTAAACTGACATTGGGCAAGTGTACAGCCAGAGTGGACAAACATATTGGTCCTATATGGACAACCAACAGTGGCCCAGTTGGGATTTGGACATCAGTGCCCAGTGTGGGTAAACAGACAAGGAGCACAAATTTGATTATGAACCTGAAAAATGTCCATACCTTACTAGTCCATCCATCCATTTTCAATACCTGCTTATCCAGGGTAGGGTTGCTGGACACCTGGTGGCTATCCCAGCAAGCAATGCGCACAGGCAGGAACAACCTCTGGACAGGGCTCCAGCCCATCACAGGGTGAACAGACTTGTGTGTGTGCACAACACACACACACACACACACATACATAAACATTATGGGGACAATTGAGTATCACCAGTCTACTTAACTTGCGTCATTTTGGACTCTGGGAGGAAGCCAACATGAACACGAGAAAACGTGAACTCTACATAGGGATGTGAACCCTGGTCTCCATACTATGGGGCATCTCTACCACTGCACCACTCCTTACTGGTCCTTTCCTTGAATTTTTTTTTTAGTATTTACTTTTTTTATCAATTAAATTATGTGTAATTATGAAGATTTAAAATGTATTATCAATAACAAAAGAAATAAACACAGTATTAATGTGGCTTTAAACTTTTTTAAAACATCATGCTTTTTTGTGTTACAACCTTGAACACCAAAACATTACCAAAAATATATATAAAACACTGCAATTTTAGCCAATATAAATGATACTTTTCTTAGTAATTCAAATTATTTATACTTCTACAATCAAAATCTAAAACCAACTGAAAATATAAATTCACTGTGCCACTTAGTCTGCAACTGTTAAAAAGTGGGAAACTATGGGCTAGCAAGAACATTGACCAGCATGATCAAACCATCTCTGTGTCAATAGTTGAACTTGTACTGATAGTGATTAACCCATTTTGGGCCATTAGGGGAACTTTGCTAAGGGGTCTCTTATTGAAGCCCCCATACTGGATCAGTGTGGTATTTAATTTGGTTTCCCTAAGCCCACACTTCCCATGGTCTGCCCGTAGGTGGCGACTGTGCACATGTTTGCTGGGGAGATCTTATTTTCAAACGGTAGTAAAAGGCAGAGAGGTGGGTTGGAGACCATTTACCATTGCTGTAGTTAAATACTATTGTACTGTTAAGTACCATTCTGAACAAACAGTTCACAGGCTTGCTTTGTGGAGAATGTGGCTGGTCTGCAAGTAATGTAACCTGATATTCAGACAGAGAATGAAGAATGAGTTTATTACAGAAAGTGATGGTCATTTTGAGTGTCACTTTGGGAGACCAAGTTCTTTCCATTGCCTATCATTGCACCTTCATTGTACTAAGGGAATTTCACTACCTCTCAATATGCTATTTCCTCCTCCTTAGTAATTATATTCTGAAAAATATGGAAAATATTGTAACTACTTTGGTTCCCACTTGTAACATGTTAGTTTTCCAATGCGTTGACATTGATCTACTCTGTTATGCTTTAAGCTTAAGATTATAGTTATCTGTGCTTCATATCATGTGCTACATCATTTTACTGATATGTCTACTGTTCTGCTTTCATAATGTCCAAAGTTAATGTTGAAAAATACTTGATAAATGAAACAGTGGTGTGCATTTTTCACCACTATGAAGGTACTCTAAACATATTTACAATATAAAGTGCCTTCTTAACTGGACAGAGGTTACTAATACAAGCTGTACCTCGAATCATTAACTACAACAAATGAAAAGGTAAATGGTTTGGATGAGTAAATTTAAAAACAGGTGTGCTAAAAACAGGTTTTTAATTTTAATTAAAATTGATTTGATGACAAAAATATGAGAGGGGACTCCCATAACTGTTATATATTAAAAAAAAAAAAAAAAAAAAACTATCATAAAAGTTGCAGCAGTTCCATTTTGGTCAACATTTAAGATACTCTGTCTTTGAGATGCAATACTCCTAGATTGAAATGTTGAGGTCTCTATAGAAAAGCATCAGAAATAAAATCCAGATAAGTGGTGCACCCAAAACTGGATTTTGCACAATAACAACACACAAGCACACACTGCATTGTCAGAACAAAAACAATGTAATTGTTGTTTCACACCCCTCGTATTTTCCAGATCCTGCTCCCTGTGACTTTTTTGTTTCCAAAATTAATATACAGACTGAAGGGAACAAGACTTGCTACTGTGAATGAAATACAGAAAATAAACAAGAGGCTCTAGATATGGTAACTAAAGATGAGTACAAGAAATGTTTCCAGGAATGAGAGTAACACTGGGACAAGTGTATAGCATCTTAAAGCGAGTGTTTTGAAGATGACTTATACGAGACTTTTGGTTCCCCCCGTGTATTTCAGAACAACTTTGAAATTATGTTACTCGTATTTAAATTGTGGCATATTTACAGAAACATGCAAATATGTGACAATGAGTTACTTAAAACAATGTGCCTGGCATTATGCTGTTTGCAAGTTTAACACATGACGGTACAAAACAACATCTTTCAAAAACTGCTCACTACAAAACACAACTTCATGTTTTGCTTTCCATTCTGCTTCCTCTTAATACAACAGGCACAGGAGACTGCAAGTTTGCCAATGGGCACTGTGGTGCTGTGACTCAGTCTCATTTTGAAACAGTTAACCCAGAAAAATTCAAAGACTGAGTAAGATTGTAATTCCCAGATACTTATTTTCCCCACAGTCACAAATCAGATACCTCATATTCCATTAACTGATTCACCAACTAGGCACAAAAATTACAGTTTTCATTTTGATCCAGTAATATTTCTAATATAAGCTTTCAGTTGGACTTTTTATGTGGCTTTGTAATCCTAATGAAGATTATCCCATATTCTGAGGTCTAAAGAGTTGTAAAAGATGATTTTGTACTGTATAATCTAAGCTGCTTGCAGTTGATCTAGAAATGAGAGTTTTTCTTTTGCATTAAGTGCAGCAGATATCTGGAAACACAACATCTGCCAGATGTACTTCTAAACATTGTTTTCTGGTTTATCACAAAGTTTGTTTTGCACCTAGTATCATGAATATGTTTTAATGATGATGAGTAATATAATGTGACTACGTTCTGTATAATAACTGGAATGCATTGAATAGTGAAGAGAGGTTCCATGAGATAACCTGCTGAAAGGAAAAATTGGAAATGAGGGAAGACTGGTGAGGGAAATTAGTGTATCAGAATACTGAATTCTCCAAAAGGTGGAGAATCTATAAGCAAACAGTTACGTAAATAAGTACATTGTAGAATTGAGAGCACTTTAAGATAACAGATACTAAACTGCAACAGAGGTGGTTATTATCTCTACTGAAAGCATAATACCACACAAACTCTATGTGTTCATGCTGTATGAGGAAACTTCTACCTGTAGTAAGCCTTCCATTAACTCTTTCAGGGTGGTTGTCGACTTTTGTTGAAATTCAGAGGTAGAGGAGGGTAATCGGCTGAGACAAAACTCGCTGTTACGTTTTAGTTTGACTCTCTTTGCTAGAAGGAAAGCTAGTTTTCGTTGATTTGACCTCGATTCCATGTGCATGAGTGAGTACTGAAGAGCCAGTAACCTCTAAAGTGGCATCGAGATCTGGTGAGAGACCAAAACGAATGTGCAAAGCAAAATACTCTGTGGATGACGTTTTGCGTATTATCGCTGAATCAGACTCGGATTTGTCAGACTCCAATTTCGCTGCAAGTGATCTGGAGATCGAAAATGAAAGTGGATTACCAGTATCAACTGATCGCGGTGCTGAACACGCTCATATAGCAGATGTACCTGGGAGGACCGTCACTTACGATGACAAGAGGTACAAACCAGATTGTGTCACACTGCGACTGCCACTGCCGTGCAAAGACAGCCAGGCTGGCCTGCCGCGTATTCCTGCTGGCCATCAAGCTGCCCCCACACAGCCGCGAGATGCAAAAACAAATGCAGTAACAGACATTTTATGTGTGAAACCTTTGCTTTTTGTGCGTTGCAGAAAACTGAGATTTTTGGAAAAAATATTCAGCCCTCAAAGAGTTAAGATATACTCATAGAATGTTGAACATTTTTCCTCAGAGTGTTCTAATGAAAAACCCCTTAGCTGGTAAATCATTTTATAGGAGTAATGACTGTGTTTGTGTTTTTCCAGGCACTTGTCAAGAAGTCTGTTTCAGAAGCCTTTTTTCACAATCATTATTCATTCCCTCATTGAGCATTGTAGCTTGCCTGCTAACTGTCAAGATGATATTTCAGAAGGTAGAAGCAGTGCTGTGGGGTCAGAGTCGGAGACAATTTTGGGTACCTGGAGTCGGGGTTGGAGTCGGCAAAAATGTACTGACTCCAACTCCTAATAAATTTAAATTGTAATGGGAAAAAAAAATACAGCAAGTTCAAATGTCACATTTTACAAACAGTAGTCATAATTAAGTACTTCTCTGATGTCAGAATAAAGCCCAGTGCATAGCTGTGTTACTACTAGTGTGAAGTTCAGCTGAGCTATTATACAACCTGACATTCACATATTGTAATCTAGATTATGGTACATTACAAAAAGTGTTTTCATTTTATTTCAGATATAATGTGTTTAACATGTTTATTTGAGTGTAAACAAATGTAATGATGTAGGTGTAGGTGTGTGCTATGGCCTGATGTGTGTTCAGGGGTTCTGTCTGCACTCTCCACATATGCTCCCACCCAGGGTTGAACTTAGCATAACTTTGCACACCACCTGTTCTACAAGATTTTGAAATTAAAAAGGAACAGATTCTATGTATTGTGACAGATAATGCTTCTAATATGTTAAGCACAATTGAGAAAATGAATAAAGTAGATGAAGAAAGTGACAAACAGATATTAGAGGAAGACAGTTCTGCAAGTATTGGAGAAAGTGAAACCGAAGAGAATAGTGAAATTTTGGATAACATTGCTGAAGAAGCATCTAAGCTTACTACTATTCAACATATGCATTGTGCTGTTCATACTCTGCAACTTGCAATAAGAGATAGATTGAAAGATCGTCTTGCAGCTACTCTAAAATACAAATTGAGGCAAATAACTGTTGCAGCCATGGCCCCTAAAACAGATGTCATTTTGCAAAGATGTGTAGGAAAAGGAGCCATTTTGAATCAAACAACATGCTGGGGAAGCACTTATTTGATGGTAAAGTGTTTGCTTGAACTAAAAGACTTTCTTGAAGAACTGGACAATGAAAATGTTTTATTAACTGAAAGCCAGTGGGCACAAGTGAAAGAACTGGAAAGTCTACTTTCTTACCCCTTTACTGTCACCAAGAGGTTGCACTATGAAGATTTAACACCCAGTAAATTTTTCTTGGAATGGAAGAGCTTGATATATTGCCTGAACAAAAGTGGAGGGTTAATAGCTGATAGCATAGTATCTTCAATGAAGAAAAGAGAGAGACTCTAACTGGATAATCAAATCTTGTTTGCTGCTATTTATGTTGATCCAATGAGCCAAAGTTTGTTGAGCAGTGACCAGATGGAAAAATGGAAAAAATGAAAAAAGACACTCTATGATGTAGCAGTTTGCATGAAGGGATTAGTACTACCTAAAACACCACCACTGGATGAAACTATAAGCACTGGTAACTCAGGATCATCCTCTTCAATGAAGAATTAGACTTTGATTCCTGCTTGGACAATTTGGAACTTTCAAAAGCAAAGTGACGTCGCCTATGCATGAAAGATAAACAATCAGTAAATGTCCAAATAAAGAGATTCCAGCAGGAGTTTTTTAAATAATTAAAAGAAGTTGATAAGTATGATCACTCATCGAAACTGACTGTAGAAGAAGCCATCCTTGTTGATCCAGAGATTATCAGTGATGTGGCTAGAACTGTAACAGCAATGCCCCTCACCCAAGTCAGTGTTGAAAGACTATTTTCAGCTCTAAAAAATAATCATCAGATTTAAGAACTTCTATGAAAGAGGATCTTGCAGAAGTAATTCTGTTTCTTAGAACACTGCATTGAGTTAATTTTGGATTGCATTTAACAGCTATTCTACTCTACAACTGTATTCCAAGTTTAATATATAAAATGTTTTAGGTTTTCCAGCTTTTGTTTTGTTTTTTTTCATGTAGTTAAGCTTTGTTTTTGTTTTAAAACTAGCAAAGAATGTGGTTTATATTTTCTGAACTGGTAAAGTTCCTGTTCCTGATTTTTATGCATGCTACTACTTTATAGCCACTTGATTAAAAACAATAAAAAAAACCTTATTATTATCATTTTTTTGCCTTTTGTTTAACTGGCCAATACGGTAGAGAGTCAACTTCCTAGTCAGTAGTTCTGTGGTTAAATGATGTGTATGTTGCCTTCCTTCAACCAACATGGAAAATACATTAGCATATTAAATACAGAGGAGTCGGAGTCAGAAGTATCGGAAACTAAGGAGTCAGAGTTGAAGAATTTATTTACCGACTCCACAGCCCTGGGCAGAAGAGCAGCTGATGTAAACATTTATTTTTTTGGTTTACACTGTATGATTCCTTCGTTTGCTATGTCTCTCACCCTAGGGTCCTTAGCTGAAAGTGGCCAGAATGTGTATTAAAAAAAGGAAAGTAGCAATACAGTTATATGAAAAAGTTTGAGAACCCCTCTTAATTCTTTGGATTTTTGTTTATCATTGGCTGAGCTTTCAAAGTAACAACTTCCTTTTAATATATGACATGCCTTATGGAAACAGTAGTATTTCAGCAGTGACATTAAGTTTATTGGATTAACAGAAAATATGCATCGTAACAAAATTAGACAGGTGCATAAATTTGGGCACCCCAACAGAAATATTACATCAATGCTTAGCTGAGCCTCCTTTTTCAAATATAACAGCCTCTAGATGCCTCCTATAGCTTTTAATGAGTGTCTGGATTCTGGATGGAGGTATTTTTGACCATTCTTCCATACAAAATCTCTTCAGTTCAGTTAAGTTTAATGGCTGCCTAGCATGGACAGCCTGCTTCAAATCATCCCATAGATTTTCGATGATATTCAAGTCAGGGGATTGTGACAGCCATTCCATAACAATGTACTTCTCCCTCTGCATGAATGCCTTTGTAGATTTCAAACTGTGTTTTGGGTCATTGTCTTGTTGGAATATCCAACCCCTGCGTAACTTCAAATTTGTGACTGATACTTGAACATTATCCTGAAGAATTTGTTGTTATTGGGATGAATTCATCCGACCCTCGACTTTAACAAGGGCCCCAGTCCCTGAACTAGCCACACATCTCCACAGCATGATGGAACCTCCACCAAATTTGACAGTAGGTAGCAGGTGTTTTTCTTAGAATGTGGTGTTGTTCTTCCGCCATGCAAAGTGCTTTTTGTTATGACCACACTGCTCAATTTTTGTCTCATCAGTCCAAAGCACTTTGTTCCAAAATGAATCTGACTTGTCTAAATGAGCATTTGCATACAACAAGTGACTGTTTGTGAAAGGGCTTCTCTCTCATCACCCTGCCATACAGATGTTCTTTGTGCCAAATGCGCTGAATTGTATAACGATGTACAGATATACCATCTGCAGTAAGATGTTCTTGAAGGTCTTTGGAGGTGATCTGTGGGTTGTCTGTAACCATTCTCACAATCCTGCGCATATGCCACTCCTGTATTTTCCTTGGCCTGCCAGACCTGGGTTTAACAGCAATTGTGCCTGTGGCCTTCCATTTCCTGATTACATTCCTTACAGTTGAAACTGACAGTTTAAACCTCTGAGATAGCTTTTTGTATCCTTCCCCTAAACCATGTTACTGAACAATCTTTGTTTTCAGCTCTTTTGAGAGTTGCTTTGAGGATCCCATGCTGTCACTCTTCAGAGTCAAAGGGAAGCACAACTTGCAATTGTTCACCTTAAATATCTTTTCTCATGATTGGCACACCTGTCTATGAAGTTCAAGGCTTAACAAGCTAATACAACCAATTTGGTGTTGCAAGTAATCAGCATTGACCAGTTACATGCATTCAAATCAGCAAAATTACAAGAGGACCCACATTTTTGCAAATTTTTTATTGAGTCCTGAGGAAATAAACTAGCTAGTGCTCCAGTTTTAGAAATATGGAAACGCTGTATATTATTGTTTGAAACTGTTGAAATATTATAGGACTTCTGAAAATCAAGAAGGAGTAGAGCTTAGGGAATATACTGTTAGGTGACAGTGTTCAACAAACTAGAAAAAGTGATCTGCGATTCCCTCACAGTATCACAAAAATGGAGAGCAATAGAGCAAAGGTAGAGTAGAATTACCTATGTGCCTTTTAGTGGGTTATAGGAAATTGCTTATACCCATATGCATGCCTCATAGCTAGCAAAATTTGTTTGACTTTTTCATATACAGAATCCTTGTTTCTATCTTATGCAGAATCCTTGGAAAGACTAATGTAATGTACTAACTGACAGATACAGTATAATAAAATTACATAAAAATACAGTGTATAAAATGTTATGCAATATGATTTTCATGGTTTTACTGGAAAAAGCCATTCGTATATGTTTATCTAAATGATGCAGTTTCATTTTGGGATGATGTGTTATAAATGACCATTGAGCAAAGATAGGCAGGAGGAAGTTTAAATCATTTACCGTAATCTTTATTATACAGAAATGTAACAAAGAGACTTGACCATAGAGAAAGTGCTTAAGCTAGGAAGTGTATTGGCTTATATTACATTTCTTATCGTCTGTGCAAAATACTCTCCTCCTTCTGGTTCTTCCTACCAGTTCCTAATGACCAAGCCCACCATTACCCCCAATGCCTGTGAAAGAAATGATTGTCACCGCCATCCCCCCAGGTGAGCCCCTTTCTCTTTGTATATTTCAGTGGTGATGGACACTGGTAGGAAGAAGCGTCAAATAGTCTTTTTTATTTTTCTCTGTGTCTTGCATGCAAGAGGCAATACTTCTGAAAGAAACACATGCAGCAGGCTGGCAGTAAGTAAGTGTTACGAAGAGGAACTAATACCATGTTCCTGTATACACCATATCAATTACACAAAATGAATGTATAAGCAAAGACCTTTAACTATGATTTGGTTATGTTATGTTGCTAAGAGGATATGGCAAAACAAAATTGTCTATTATGGTCTTGAGTGACCAAGTCTACTGAGTTTACTAGCAGTCCATCAGCTGTACTGACCCATGTATATGTGACTTAAAACTCATACTAAGCACTTTGTTACAAACTGGCCCATCAGTTAGTTGCACAACTGATTTATTTCTGGAAGAGTGCAGATAACCATAAATTTCCTGTCAGCCAATCTGGCCCTGTCAGCAGGAAGCTCGCTAACTCCCCAAGTTTCATAGCAAGTGCATTACAGAAAAAAATATTTTTATAATTTATTCCTTATACATTTTGAAGCCGTATATTTGCTTTTACCAAAATGTTAAACACTTTTGCAACTTTAAACTATTTTCAAGCTGATTTTTGCTACATTCTAAATTCTTAAAACTTAAAATTTAGTACATACTTATTTGCTACAGCCAACTTAAATGTTCTTTGCTAATCTTATCCAAAAATGTCTTTAATGTTCAAGGTCAATTACAATATAATATTCTTGAATCTCATGAAAGGTTATCATATTTCATATTTATTCATTGGTATATGCTTAGCAGGACAAAAGATTCAGCAGGAAGTAATACTATTAGTTCAATATTTGGACTCTGCACCTTCATTTCTTGCTGGGTGCACACCAAACCAGGGTTCAAATTTTTCTCCCACATGCCCATTACCTGACCTTATATCCATCATCTGACTGAGACTTACTTATTGATTGATTCTCACTATTTAAATTGGAATCAAGAAAACCCACGAGTAAATTCCATGTCAAATCGTCACACTTTTGGATCTCACATGAGTAACCCATGAAACTGAAATTGCACATGTCTTGAATTGGTATTAAGGGATTTAAGTTAACAAAGTTTGAACTTTTGGGGGGGGGGGGTATTATGACTTTTACTGGCTATATCTCCCTAAATGTAGGTTGCACAGAAATGGTTCCCATGTTGTTTTAAAACTCTTTCCCAGCTCTTTATTTTGCGTAAATGCTCTGCTGTCCCCAAAATGAAACATTATTATGAGTGGCTATAATATTAAAACTTGAATAGCAAAAAAGCCTATATTAATATGAGTCTCTTTTTATATATATATATATATATATATATATACTAAAGCTAGATTATAATGTCATGAACATATCCAGAAAATTTGGTCTTTTGGCTTTTGAGTCATTGCTGAGCAATCATTACTTATAGATGGCATGACATGGTTTCATACGTCTAATGAGTCTTTTTCATAGCAGCCATATTGACAAGAAATAGTATTGCAAGCACAGGGTGTAAGTAATGACATTAATTAAGGATCCAAACATGCTACACTGAAATTAGTGTTGATCAGCGAATTTTGACAAAGCGTTATTCTCTGTGAATTTGCTGCATTCGCCCTTGTTCATCAAATTATTGACTAATAATTCGACAGGTTTAGGAGAACTTTTTTCTCCAGCTCCCTGTAATGCTTTGAGAAGCCAGCGTAACATTCCCCAGAGATGTAATAGCCAGAAATGGATGGGATTGCCTTCCCCCAGGTATGTAATGCTTATCATTTGCATTACAGGCTGTGTGGGACTTAGTCAGTGGTAGAACAGATCAGTAAATAATGCAGGTTCACAAAATTTTATTTTTATAACTAGGGGGAGGATGCAGCTGTAGTATATCCTAGCAAGCAAAGGGCACTGGAAAGAACAACTCCTAGATAAGGCACTAGCCCATCACAGGGTGAACACACACACATCAGCAATGATTTAACATTGGCATTTCATCAAAACTTTCATGTCTTTGGACTGTGAGAGAAAACTGGAGCAAACTCACATGGACCCATTTACAAATTCCACACGGAGTATCCGTGGTGCAACTCCTAGACTGGCTCAGTTTATTAACAACATATTTACATTGATTGTGGCCTTTAAAAGTATTGAAGGAATAATACCCTTTACTGTATTTGAGACTTATTTTAGTAACATGGTGCGTCATATATTGGAGAACAGGACAGGCCACCCCTTAAACTCTGCCCAGAGTCCCACCTCTTTATATGAACATCGTTTGCTTTCTTCTTCTGTAATATATTATGATATATAGTATTTGTGGTTTTAGCATTAAGACGTCTGATAGATAAAACTGGAAAGAAAAGGATAAAAATAAAAAAGATGTGGGACTTTTTTTAATAGAACAACCTTTTTGGCTAGATTTCTTTAGTAATGAGCAGATCTTTTGTTTACAAAAAAAAAAAATTAAACAGCCTGATAATATCTGATTTTTTTTTTCTTTTTTGGAGATGTACAAAGGAAACTGATAAATATGGAGGAATATTTGACAACATTGATTAATAAAAACGCAAATAATTATGATATGTGACAATATATAAATAAATTAAAAACAAAAGCTATACTACATGAGCATAAATAGTTAAATGTGTTATTACATTTTTAAGCATTTTTTGAGCATTATTTAATTTTTTCTTGCTTTATTTTTTTCAGTGACACAGTACACAACAAGATATATGCCTTGAAACTGAAACTGTCATTTTCACACTTCAAAGCTTTGGGGGGGTGACTCGTTGGTATAATAGATTTGCATAGTCACAAACTTTGCAGATGCCTAGGAGCCAGGTTGTGTGTCACAAGTTGTGACAGTGAGCATCTGTGGCATATATTAGTACCAAAAAAGTTAGTCAGAATTATTGAACAAAGCAGCTACTTTGTTTCAAGAAGCCCTGAATTCACCGTCCTCTTAGGACATCGCTTCTGAAATATCTGCCTATAAATACACTTGATAACTGAAGATCCACTCACCAGATGATTTATCAGTTATTAATTTTATATAATATAATGAAAACCTGAAGTGGGATTGCATTATATTCTTTAAAGCATTGATTATTTCCAGGCTACCCGTATGTTGTCTTTATCATAGCTGCGTCTGTTCTCTGCAATAAGATGCACTTACACATTTGTATCTTTTTTGGTGATGTTCAAGGCACTATAACTCTTTTCCCTAGATGCTTTTATATTAGTGTTTCTAAACACTAATTTGTTACTGCTGATATCTTTGGATGTACTTTATTTCCCAAGAATGATCTGTCATTACTGTTAGTTGGCCTTTCTTTCTTTGTGTTGACATTTTGTAGTGGGACCACTATATTTAGGAGATTTATAATGCTCTGCTTTTTTGCCTTGAGGTGCAGCATGTGGTTATTGTGTTGTTACACAAACAGATCAACCTATTGAAGTAAGGTGTTGCAATGCATTTGGGCCCCTTTGTACCATGGCTTTCTTTGGTTGATGATGTGTTGTTCCTTGACAAGGCTATGAGCCAAAGAGGAGCATTACATTGTAGCTGCTGCTTATGCAAGCTCATGCAGGTGCAGTTTCTTCATTGTTAGTGCAATACAGCATGATCTGTAAAACATTTTGTTCTGGTTCCATTTTACCCTGAACAACCTCACTTTGCAAATTTGGTTACAATTTAAATCTGTTATTTGGGAAATATTCCTAGCTAAAGCCATCCCCTCCGAACACTACCATTCCCCTGAGGCGTGTTACTTTGTTAGTGAAGATTTTGCCATCTTTAATTTCCACCATGCTGTGTATGGGTGGTATTTCCTGCAAAAAAAGGCAATGCTACAAAAATTAACAATGACATAACAGCATTAACAATTTCATTTTCAAAAATGTAAAATAAAATGAAATAACAACATTTGCAACTTCATTTTAAGCCTGAACAGCAATAAAGCTACAAAAATGAAAAGTAAAATGCAAATAAGCACTGGCACCACCTACTGCTCTTTGAAATTTCATTTTCCACTTTGCTTTTTCGTTTTCAAATTCTCAACCTGCAAAAAATAGACGGGTCATTGGGTGAGTGTCCTTGAGACACACACAGGCTCATACACCTTTTGGTCATATGCTGCTTACCAACCTACAGTGTCTTTCTGCAGGTGTACTTCTTCTTTCTATTGAAGTCCAATTTTTCCTTCTTGATAAACCCTTCAAGGGAGGTTATTTCCTCTTCCGTTTATTTTTACATATTGTATGTTGTGTGCATTTTTTATTTTTATTATCACAAAGATTAGGTAACTTACCTACTTTGATTTCAGACAGCATAAGAATTAAGTTGGTATGACAGAGGTTTGTGAAAGCTGCTGCCACCGCTTTTACTGGCAGTGTCGAGCACAAACTGCAGTGTTTTTGTGCACATTTCTGCAGGTGTTTCAGTTTTTAGCCAGCAGGGCGTCTGTCAGATGAAGAAAAGAGGAAAATGTACAGTATACACAAAAATGTGCCAACTGATGTGACCACTCTCAATGTAAATTTGAAGTAATAAACCAATTTATAATTAAAGTTGCACTGAATCTTTCCCTGTTTTAAGATGGATAAATTTCAGTATATAGTAGTGCCATTCAGTATGAGTTCTGGCTATTTGAAAAATTTGTACAGCATGTTCTACTCAAGAAAAGTCAATGAAAAGTGGAGCTTTCCTGACAAATTTACTTGAATAATAATGGTGGCCAATTTCAATAAAATGGACATGTATCTTAAACATGGACATGCATAATAAGTGTTTGTAGTTCAGATGCCATTGCTTCAATAACACATTTGAATTCTGCAGCTCTCAGCCTAAAAATGTCAAAAAGAGTATATCTTAAAAGCACACCTGTTTACAAAGTATCCTAGGACAGCTCTGGATTTTTTCCTCTCTCCTGACCCCTCTGACTTACAGCTGCAGTGACTGATTTTGTTAGATTGCTAGTTTTCATCTTGCATTTGCACTATGGTGCTAAGCTCCTTGGGCTACACATTAAAAGTTTGTTTTTGAGTGTTTATAGACTGTGTATGTTCCTGCTAGTCAATCAGATGTGTTTTATATAAAAAATGTTTATGTAACTTGCTTTGTGTAAAGGTGTAGCCTAAGGTGATCATTGTGACAACTAAATGATGTGTTCTATTTCTAGAACAAAAAGTCTTGCAGTATACCAATTGCTCCAGTTTTTATTAAAACAAAAAAAAAAATAGAGACAGAGAGTGACTGGACAGGAATTTTATTTGCAGCAACCTTGAACAGAACTTAAATTAAAAGCTATAGGAAAAAAAGGTATTAATGGTTGCATTTAGTATTTTTGACCAACCACAAGGCATTTTACTTGAGTTTCTTCTGTGGTATTGTACACAACAGGTAGAAAGTAACCCATAGATAGAAATGTGTATTGCTCCACCTTTCCTTTGACTGCATCAGTCTGTGTATAGAAAATCTAAAATTCACATCTATATTAAGTGTAAATCTGTCTTCTAATATAACTTTTCCTGTACTGTGGAATGTAAAGGTTACAGAGACACTTTCTGTTTAGCTTCTCGCTAAATTGTAGAACTAAAGCAAAATGGCATCTAGCAAACAGCTTATATTTCAAAAGCAAAAGTCTGCTTTTCTTACTGGGCCAAATGCAATTAATTTCTTTGATGGCAGCTGCATAACTATCTAAACGTAATAATAAGTTGTTCCTGGAAGTGATGTATGTAAGAGAAAAAATATTAAAACTCAACTTTGTTACACAAGGAAGTTATTAATGTATTTAAAATACATTAGAAAAAAACTGAAGTATTAAAATTGTTATATACATTCAGGTATGTTTGAAATTCTGATATTAAGTCATTTGCATCATGCTTCATGTTAACCCCTGAACAAGATAACAAATGGGATTATATTTTTTCTTATCGAGCCATTGTCATGTGGAGCTGTTTGAAAGTTCTGTGATGTTGTGTTAGCAAGATCCATTTTTAGCTTAACTTTATTTGTTTGAAAGAAGTTCTGATATTCTGGTGAAATAATATGTTGCTTATTATGGAATTCTAGTCTGATTCAGTGACCGCAAAGTCATAAAATATCCATCCATCCATTTTCCAACCCGCTGAATCCGAACACAGGGTCACGGGGGTCTGCTGGAGCCAATCCCAGCCAACACAGGGCACAAGGCAGGAACCAATCTCGGGCAGGATGCCAACCCACCGCAGGACACACACAAACACACCCACACACCAAGCACACACTAGGGCCAATTTAGAATCGCCAATCCACCTAACCTGCATGTCTTTGGACTGTGGGAGGAAACCGGAGCGCCCGGAGGAAACCCACGCAGACACGGGGAGAACATGCAAACTCCACGGTCATAAAATAGTAAACTAGAAAAATTATGTCCAAATGTACAACCATAACTTCTGTTCAAACCCAGTTTTTATTTGTTTCAGGCATTGAATGTGGCTTTATGGCAAAATAAGTCCAACATTTTTTGTTTGAAGCACAGTCTTTAAGATATCTAGGTCTATACTCAAAAGGTCACCAGCTATTGCATTTAAGTTCTTTTTGTCAGTAACGGTTTCTTATTTCCTGACCTCCTGTTTAAAAATTATACTTAGACAGCTTCTTGCATTTAATTAATGGACATAGATGGTGTTAAGATATGCTGTTACATTCTTTGATGTTCTGCGGAGGGTTGGCACCCTGCCCAGGATTGGTTCCTGCCTTGCGCCCTGTGTTGGCTGGGATTGGCTCCAGCAGACCCCCGTGACCCTGTGTTAGGATATAGCGGGCTGGAATGCCTGCAGCATTCTATTAAAGTAGTAAGTATTGTACTGATTCTTTTCCATCGATTTAATCAAGTAATTGGATAAGAAACATTTTTGCTTTAAAGAGCAATAATAAATATACAAAAGAGAAAATAAGACATATCTCTTAAAGTTAAAAGCTAATTGATTTCTTTTTTAGAAAAAATATTTTTATTACTACAATTTATATTGCATAGAACAAAATTATTTGTCAAAACTAAACACATTTTGTGTATTTAAGTGCCATATTACATTCTGGATTTTAAAGAAAACATTGTCTGAAACATAAAAACAAATAAATACAAAAATGATATATCAATTAACAGTGCCCCATCTCGACTCGGGGTGGAATTGCTACCAATACACCAGCCCTGAGTGTGCCCCCTATTCATACATGCGTGACACTATATATATATATTATATATATAATATATATATTATATATATAATTTTAAAATCCTCTCTGAACTTTTGCTTATTTTTTTCCCTCCCTTAGATGTATTATCTTGGTACCATTATTTAGTTTATTGCCAGTATAATGTATTTGGAGCTAAATGTTCATATTGATTTAAAATTTTTGAGAAGTTTTTATCATTATCTTTTTGTTTTGATGTAAATTCCCATTTTTGATTTGCACAAATTATTTTTCACTTTTGTTTTACTCATTTATTTGATAGTCATTGGTTATTATTTTCTCTTTTATTTTGGATATTTGCTGCTATCACATTAAGTTCCCTGCTCATCATTTCTTTTTGATTGCTCCACTATAAGTCAATGATATTTTTACATATTGGTGGCTGTTGTAGTCAACCAAGCAGTTAGTCTCAGTCACAAATTTATTCTTCATTTATAAGTAAACTGCATGACATCTACTTGATCTTATGGCTCCTGTGACTGACTAATCATTCCTTACTAGTGGTTTTATGTGTATTTTAAAGACAATAGAAGTGCTAGGGCCTAGGGTATTCCTATATCAACTGATTTTATTTCTTGTATAGTTTATTTGTAACTGACTTAGATTTGTTAGCAGTTTGTCAGTATATTCGTTTTAATTGTTGACTTGGAATTGAGTAATTCATTGCAGCTTTTCAGCTGGAATGAAAATTACATACCTTATATACAGGAAAAATGTATCCGCTGCCACAGCTGCAATTAACAAAACATCCTGTACACATGGCTATCTATGCCAAGAAGGGACATGTGAACAGAATAAGTGTAGCTTTATCCCAACTATTTTTGCAACTGTTAGCAAGTACAGTACATTTACACACTTAAATAGATTCAGCTTCCTTAATGAAACCAAATATTTCATAATACTTAAAGTTAATTTAGCGTCACCAGACAAAAGTAAAGATTCCTCCTTTCCCAAGCCTTTGTCCAGAATGGAAATAAAATTGTTTGGCTTTCATGGAGAAATGAACGTTGGAGTGTGCACAAGTGATGTCAGCAGATGATTTTTCCAACTTTAGTAGACCTGGCAGTTTAATTGGTTTTTGTCAGCTATGGTAAGAACCTAAATATACAGTTTGCTTCAAAAATGTCTGAATACATATGTGCAGCTTTTTGTTACAGTGCATTGTGTGAGTTCAGAACTGAGGCATAGTCTTAGAGTCAAAATTGAGATCCCTAATGGAATCGGACAGTAGGCTTAAGCTGTATTTCAAAACCATTCACTTACGGCTGCTGCTTCAACATTCACTTGTTGTTATTACACTTAATTTGTAAAATCAGCAATAAAGCTTTTCCATAATGGTACGATGGGAACCCAGTGATATTGTGAACTGTGCCTGTATTTAACTATTTGTAAAAGCTGAGCTGTAATAGGGAATAAGGGTACAAAAATGCTGAATAAATATTTACTTTACTGTGAATGCAAATACAGTAAAAATGTAGCTTTCAAGTTTATGTTCAAGTTTGTAATATGTTCAAAGTTCAGTGAAATACTTGCATTTATCACTGTCACTAGTCTAAAAGACATGGAATGCTAGCAGCAGACCTAAAAAAGGACAATGCATACCTCATGCATTAAATGTATCCCACACATATGGTTCACACACACACATACACATATATAAAAGAAATAATTATGCATTTGTTTCTGTGAGTGGCTGTATAGTGACCTAGTCCATTAACCAGAATGAAGGAGAGACAGAGGACTGAGCAGATCTTCAGTAATACAGCATAAGGTAGTGTGTGGTAAATATGTCCTGAATAGAAGGCAGCGACAGTGTGTGTCTTTAATATTCTTTGCTAGCCAATGTTATTCAGCCAGTAAGAGTAGATTCCACTGTACATCTATGGCAGTTGATAAGCATCAATGGAGACATCCACATTGCAAACTTTCTCAGATATGTGAAGAGGTGATCTGTTATGGTACAGTTTTAGATTGATCCTATTCCCCTTTATACTCTTTAGATAGATAGATAGATAGATACTTTATTAATCCCAATGGGAAATTCACAATTTTATTTATTATGTAGACCTTAACATGTACTTAAAAATGTAGCTTAAGGTGAGATGTGGTGGCTCAGTAGCTTTCATACACAGCAGATGACAACACCTATTTCAATTTATATACTGATTTTCATCAATTAAAATGGAATCCCTTATGAACATAACCTCAAACAGTTCCAAAAATGCCCACTAGAGGGTGAGACACTGTCAAAAACCCAGCTGGTAACACAGGTGGCCATGTAGAATGCTTTGTAACAAAAGAAAGCTCCGTAAAGTTCAAAAGACAGAAAGAGTTGCCAGTCACAAAGTCAGTCTAATAGCAAACAAAGTCCCAAATAGTAATCCAGTGGCAAGGTCAAAACTCATGACACAGGCTGAGACAAAATTAAAAACAAAGAATAATGCAAGTAAGTAACAAAAGTAACATTAACAATAATACAATAATCAAAAATGATCTCCTGATTCCCTGACTCCTGTATTCGGCCACAACTCAGTCTATCAATCCAGTCCACACTCCTCACCAAAACCAAATTACCTCTGTAAGCATTTTCTCCAGTCTCAAGGTTTTTAAACTATGTGCACAAATGTAGTTTTAAACAAATAAGAAAGAAAGGAAATGCAGGTATTCAAGTCGCAAATTGTTCCTCTCTGTCACAGATAGCCAAAGCAAGAAATTCTTATCTATGATAGCATTCCTAAAACATGGGAGCAGGAAATTACAATGGTTCACTTTTAGAAAGTTGATTCTTTCTTTTAGTCACAAATTCATTTGCTAAGTGACATTATCTAGCCTAATGATAATTGAATTATATATTAGAAATACGAAGTACAATAAAAAGAGAACTGCATTTGTGTAATCTTTAACCAAGTTAGTTTCTCTTCTGCATATTTTTATTTCGGAACATATTTTAATCACCATAACATGATGGGTTGCCTTGATTACAGCTGAGTTGTGTTGTGTTTACTTCAGTTTGCCTGTAATGTTAATTCTGAGAAATTTTAAAGCTGCTGACTTTCAGCACATCATACTGTCTGATACTGACAGTGTAGTTTGTCTTCTGCTTCTTAAAGTCTATGACCAGCTCCTTGGTTTTGCTTTTATTAATAGAGAGAGGTTTCTTCTAGTATTGCTGTATCAAAAGGCAAGCCTCTTCTTTCTAAGCCATCTCCTCATAGACTGTGATTAGGCCTACCAGTGTGGCATTATCAGAAATGAAGTACCTGGAGCTATGTTACCCTCACAGTCACAGGTGATCAAAGAATACAGAATGGAAGCTCTGTGTTCCTCACTGTGAGATGCCTCTTTTGAGAATCAGCTTGAAGAGAATGACACTATTAATCCACTGCTTGTGTTTTCCAATTAAGAAATCCAAAATCCAAATGGAGATGGCTACATTAAGTTCCAAGACTACGAGCCTGGTGTTCTACTTTGATGGTACAATGGCGTTAATTGCTGAGTTTTTGTCTATGAATAATAGTCTGGTATAGCAGTGTTAATTATCTTAGTGTGACAGGATGGTAAAAAGTGCAAGATATACAGTATGTCATTTTGGCCAGTTGTGATTATATGCATACTAGAGCTGGTCCAGAGCATCTGGAATATTGTGCTTTAGTGTACCTCCCTCCATGTTAGTTTGTCAAAGAGTTTCACTGGAATAGTGCCACTTTTCTGCTCTCACTGAGAAGTCCACTTTTAAATTTAAGTGGCACAGGGATAATTGCTGCCTTTTTGATGCCGTAGGTGACCATGGATCCTCTCAGTGAGAAATTAAAGATATCATTAAAACTACCAATTTTGTTGCCACAGGTATTTAAGCATTTCCTGACCTGCCTCCCCCCATTCGTTGATTGGGAATGAACTGGTTTGATAGTGCTTCACTCATCTGCACTGCCTATTTTCCAGGATTATTTATTTAAGAATATTGTAGCAAAACATACGATACATGTGTTTTGGACATTGTTGCCCAGCATTACCAACAACCCTGGCTAAGTAATAGGTTAAAAAAATGATAGTTTTTGAGTGAAGTTTTCCTTTATATTACCGTGTGATACTGTACTTTATTCAGTCTTTGATTACTCATCCCCAGTACTGATCTCTTTCCCTATCTGCTCAAAACACTGGACAACAAAGAGTTTGCTTTCTGATCTCTTTGGGTGTTATGGATTCTGGCCTGCTGATTACAGAAATTCCCTTTAAATATTCCTATCACAAACCACTTTTTTGCAATTATGTATATTTGTGACTTCCACTCATACTATAGTTATACAGTACAGCAACTACAACTGAAACATCTGTACTGTTCTAAAAATAGTGACATTGCTACTAGGAATACAGCTCTATTTCATTTGTGAATGGGACATGCGTGCTAAAGAGTTTCAATACATTAAAAAGAACTGGTTACTCTGTAAGCATTTGGTTTCTGGGCAAAAAAGTGTGGCACCCAACAAAGATATTTTTGTCTCCTCTTTATATAAAAGTTGAACTGAAAGCAATGAAAAGGAAGATGAAGAATTTTGATATTTGAGACAGATGTTTCTACAAATTACTGATTCCAAGTTTAAGTGAGGCATTTTTGTTGGTCCACAAATAAGACATCATCAATGACAAAGGGTTCAAAGACCTGCAATTGTGGCCACAGAAAATTGCATAGAAAGTATTCATGAATGGTGTTGCGAATTTTCTTGGTCAATATTGAGCACCAAATTTCATCTAGCTGGATGACAACATGCTTAAAGCATTCAAAAGCATGAAGTCCAACATGTCTCTAAAGATTTGTTTTCTGCATTTACATTTGGGCTTCTTCCCTTCTAATTCTGGTGCAGCCAGGGATGAACACGGTGAACGTTTTCACCAAGATATTGCAACGATGGATATGTAGTATCATGATAAGTGGAACCTATGGTTGGACATTGAAACAAGAAGTAATAATAATACATTTTTATTTATATAGCAGCTTTTGCATGCTCAGTACGCTTCAGAATCTCATGCTGAGTACAAATGAAAATCAGCAGCTTAATTGAAGTAATGCAATGTGTCTGCTTCATTATGTGATTAGAAATGCTGAATTACTGTAAGCAGTTTATTTTCATGTTTCTCCAAATTCCTATGTGATATAGTCAGTTGGAAACTACATTTATGTTCAGCTTGAAGCTGCTGCCAAAATCACCAAAAAATGTACAGGAAGCAAAACCTTTAAAAAATATTTGTTGTTCAGTGTAATTCGTTATATTATTGCAGGGATGTCACAATACCAGAATTTTTGCATCCTATGACAATACCAGTGAAATTTTATGATACTAGATACATACTGTATATACTCACATATAAGTTGGGTCTTGAAATCCAAAAAATCAGAACCCGACTTATATGCCCATTCAAAAATGCAACACTTATTATTTATTTATTTATTTTTTACATCTTCTTGCTTACTCCAGTCTTGCACCAGTTTCTCAGACACATTGAATTTTGTTGCAGCAGCACAGTTACCAATTTTTTTCGCCACTTCAACGACTTTTAATTTAAAACCAGCTTCATATTTTGTTCTGATCAAACGCTCCATCGTAGATAAGGGATGGTCTTACAATAAAGGTGTATGAGGGTGTGAGATATAAAAAACACAAAACAGTGCAAACGTCGCTTTGGAATACTTCAGGTATTACCGTGTGGTCACGTAGGCACAATACATAGGAAAAAAAGGCAGTGTGCTCCGTGGTTACTCTCTCAGGTGGGTGTTAGCATATCATAATCTCTTGGACCAATAGCGTAAGTTTTCGCATTTGACATTATAAAATACCGGGAAATTATACAGTAAAATCAAGCCCCAACTTATCTGTGAGAGAACTTAAATGTGAGTACAGTATATACAGTATTCTATACCATGACAAAAATAGAAATCCCATTGGATAGCTTTTTATTAAAAATACAGTGCATCTATTATTCAGGTGAACAATATTGTGTTCTTTTCTGTAAATGAATGTAAAATATATAAATACTAACAGTAGCTTTAAAATTTTGGAATATCCATAAAATAGTTACCTGACTATTATGGAAGTAAACTACTATTGGCATTCATAAGTATCAAAATACAATTCAGGGGTTGAAATTTAATGTGTGATGGACATAGACATTCCTTCAGTGTAACAACAAATGGGGACATTTTATAATCTTGGGTTGATTTCAGCATAGGGTTTATAAAAGGTGATATCATCATGAACTACCTGATTTATCTTACCATGTGTACATTTCAAATTTATTCTCTGAAATTTTCTCTCCAGTAACTATATCCTTTTAAAATCTGGTTTGTCAGGGAAACATTCTGATATGTTTTGTAATATTTGCTATTGTAAGATTTATATCTGCATGATTAGCTTTTTAAAAATCTTAATAGAGAGTAATATTTAACAGATAGTCAAATTGATGCAATTTTCAAATTATAAATCCTGGTGTTTTAGTTTCTCCCCTCTTTTTTGCATTTGTCCAAACTATAAGGCTTTCTATATTAAATCAAATTTGCCAATTTTACATTAATCCATTGTTTCAATTGTTTCACTGGACTACTTTACCAGTTGTGTAACTAATAAACTTCATTATATATAATTTATTCACTTGATCAGTAATGTTACAAAGCTACTGAACAGAAAATGTCAGTGAATAAATTTAGTACATTCAAGTGGTTAAATAAAGTAGTGCATGATAACTCATATCATTCTTTATAAACCTTATTCTGAAATCCCTTCCCAGGCCAGTAAAACCCCCCTCTCCTGCCACAAATGAAATCCAGACCCTGGTATCAGTTTAGATTGTGGTGGATTAGGCAGATTTGATCATGGAAGGCAGGATGGAAAATATTAAGAAAGAAAAAAAGTTTCTGGCAACTAGTCATTTTTGCAAGTCCTGAATGTGATTCAATTGCAAATACTGAGTTTTGCAGCAATGTTAAATTAACTTTGAATGATTTAAATTTAATCTAGTTGTACCATGTGTAATATGATATTTAAAAAGGTATGCGATTAAGTTAACATTTTTTTGTTTGTTTTTTTAACATGTGGGCATGAGTAACTTTTGTTTAGCATCATGATTGAATGAATGAATTGTATGAGCCTGAATAGTTTAAATAAACATACCACTTTAAAAACACACTTAAAATATATTTATTAATGCATAAAACATTATTAGCAATAGATAATTATCTAATATAATATGGTATATAAAGATAAATGTGTGTTTGTCCTTTGAGTGGCTCAGAGGCTCGGATCATGGTGTAGAATAGAGGAACATAAGTTTATGGGCACTCCCCAATGGAACAGATGGGTCCTTTTCTGATCTGTTGGGTTGTATTTGAACCAGGGGTGCACCATTATATCAGAGAGGCGTATGAGTAGGTTAGTTGAGGATTGTTTAACTTAAGTTGTGTAACTTAGAATTTTCTAGCCCAAAGTTAAAGAAACAAAGCAAAGATAGAAATAATACATTAAAAATGGCTTGATTTAATGATGAGCCACATCTTAATGATGAAGTCTGAATTCAACTAGAAAACATTAGGGTTAGAGGAGTGATACTGAGAGTGTGTTATACACCGCCCCGATGCAGATAGTAGTTTATATCTCTTAAAAATATATCAAAAAGGCGGGTTTAGATGGGGGATATTATGGTCATTGGGGATTTTAATTAAACAAATATTAACTGGGCTAACAGAGTAGAAGAGCAGGAGTTGTTAGATGTAATCAGTGACTATTTTTAACACAATATGTTAAAACACTAACGAGGGGCTAGCCTGTCAAGAATGTAGTATTTTGTAATAAACAAGATAGAATTCAGGTGGTAGAGAGAACTAGACCTTAAACCAATATGGTATTATAATACATTTCATATGGTTTTGGTAGAAAGCATATGCAAAAACTGAAACTGCTGTTTAACTTGAATAGGACAGATTTTGAGCATATGTTGCAAAGTCTAAAAGGGACAAAATGGTATAATCTTTTAAGTGTGTAGACAGTTGAGAAACATTGGATCAGGTTTAAAAGCATTTACATCTAATACAGGAAAGGGTCATCCCAATTTTTAGAAGCAATAGAAATTAAACAAATCTCCACAGTGGATAAGTAAGATTTTAAAAAGCTGCAAAGAAAAAAATAGCTGTTTAAGAATATAAGACCGATCATTCCAGTACTAAATATAGGACTCACAAGAGTAAAGGTTTATAAGAGTACTAGCAAAATACCCGCGCTTCGCAGCGGAGAAGTAGTGTGTTAAAGAGGTTATGAAAAAGTAAAGGAAACATTTTAAAAATAACGTAACATGATTGTCAATGTAATTGTGTTGTCATTGTTATGAGTGTTGCTGTCATATATATATATATATATACATACATATACACATATCTATACTAATAAAAGGCAAAGCCCTCACTGACTGACTGACTGACTCACTCACTGACTGACTGACTGACTGACTCATCACTAATTCTCCAACTTCCCGTGTAGGTGGAAGGCTGAAATTTGGCAGGCTCATTCCTTACAGCTTACTTACAAAAGTTAGGCAGGTTTCATTTCGAAATTCTACGCGTAATGGTCATAACTGGAACATATTTTTTGTCCATACACTGTAATGGAGGAGGCGGAGTCACGTATCGCGTCATCACGCCTCCTACGTAATCCCGTGAACTAAAAACAAGGAAGAGATTTACAGCACGAGTCAAACGCGGGAACGAAGGTAAATGACGTTAATTTTTGACTGTCTTTTAATACTGTGTAAGCATACATATTAACACATGTGCAATTAAACGTGTGCATTTACGGGGTGATTTCTCAGGCTTAAAAGCTCGCCTTTTATCAAACGCGGGAACAAAGGTAACTGACGTTGTTCACTGTCTTTTAATACTGTGTAACCATACATATTAACACATGTGCAATTAAACGTGTGCATTTACGGGGTGATTTCTCAGGCTTAAAACCTCGCCTTTTACTAAAAAGGTAAATGCAAAACTATTTTCAATCACTTTAATGAAACGCTCCCGTTAAGGATTGCAATAACATATTCGCGAGATAAAAGAACGAAGTAGGGGGAAATGGAGGAACAGCCGCAAACAGCGAAGACCAAAAAATTAATTAAACAATTGAGAAGGGAGCGAGTGAAGCATTCAAGCATGTTCATAAGGGAAACAAAGCACGGTGTAAAACGTAAGTTTAAATTAAGTTTATAGAAACGCTCCCGCTGCGGATTGCAATAACATATTCGCGAGATAAAAGTTTAATGAGAACACACGAGGTATAAACGAACCACACACCGTGGCGCAACGTTAGGGGCAACAGTTTCAACCATTCTATGATCTGCTTCTCGCAACTGAAAGACAGCACATGGCGGATGTTAGCCGACTTGCTGACCGCAACATTAGGGGCTTCAACTCTGGCGCTGACGCCACATCTCAGTGCCAACACTTTCCAGACTCTACTTAAAAGACACGCCCTCCTCACTGGACAGTTAAAAAGACCAATCAAACTAACGATGACATCAAGTATTACCCAATCAAAAGTAGGAAAGGAGGCATATTCATAAAATGCGTGTGGGATGATTTTCATGAGACGCTGCTTTAAAAAAAATGATAAAAAAAATACGGGAGAAATCCCGTCCAGTATTGATTCAAAACGGGACGCGCAATTTCATTCTCAAATGCAGCACGATTCCGTATTTTAAAGGACGGGTGGCAACCCTACAGTGCCAGGTAACCACCCATACAATCAGATTGTGATTCAGACTAGGAATGCAATGAATGTAATTACCCCGATCTA